>NC_091124.1:29452500-29607500 GCF_040183065.1 Periplaneta americana | reverse complement strand
TGGCGAGGGAAAGCATTCTCTGAGCTGAAAACATTTGTTCACACAGTGAGATTGGTTTTCATTGTGTCCAGATATCGTCAATAATTGACAATGATAGTTTACGCTTTTATTGACGGAAGTTAATAGATTTATACAGGGCGAGTAAGAAGTATGGAACAATGCTTGTAACTTTCTTATTTCTAATTTTATGAAGAAGCTAATTATACAAAAGTTGTAGGGTATCAAATAATGAATATTTTGAACATGTTTTCAAATACTATGCCTTTCAATGTGCCAATGAGTCTCCATTTTTGGATTTCCAGGTCTCAGTACGTACAAAATCATTTTTTTTTTTACATTTATAAACTATTCTTTTGTAAAAATTACCTCTTGTGTTGACACTGTATGTAAATTGAATAAAGGGAAATTTTAATGCTTCTGTACATCAATTTGAGGATACTTTTGACTAAACAATTGCAGACAAAATAGAAAGAAGTGAAAAAAAAAACTTCGGAATATGTATTATATGACTTTCTTGTGTTAAATTCTATCGTACCTGGTTTACATGTTTCGACCTATTATGGGTTATCCTCAGAACTGGTCGTTATTGGTCTTGGCGCCTCTTGTTTTGTTTCCTATGAGGGTGTGTTCGTGTGGTGTAATGTAGAGTCAAAGAGTGTGTGTGATCTGAAATTGAGTTGCGTGTTGAGAATTTCGTTGGGATGTGTTTTTGTGTGTCTGTATATTTCATATTGTTCTAGTGTGTTTAGTTTCTGGCTTTTTGGTTGGATGTGTAGTTTTTCCATGTCTGTGTTGATGTCTCTGTAGGTGTGGTTAGCATTTGTGATGTGTTCTGTGTATGTGGAGGTGTTTTGTAATTTTGTTATGGCTGTTATGTGTTCTTTGTAACGTGTTTGAAATCATCTGCCTGTCTGTCTTATGTAGTAGTAGTTGCAGGTGTTACATTTTAATTTGTATACGCCTGTGTGGTTGTATTTGTTTAAGTTGTTTGTGTGTTGAGATGTTTTTGTAGAGTATTATGTGTTCTGTATGCGATGTTTAAATTTAATTTCTTGAATGAGGTTGCAATTTTTATGTGTTTTTGTTTTCGTATGTTAGTGTGATGTATTTTTTGTGTTCTTGTGTTTGTGTTGTATTCTTATGTTTTTTGTGATTATGTTTTATCTTACGTATTATTTTGCCTATTATGTTAGGGTTGTATCCGTTTTCTTGTGCTATGTATTTGATTGTGTTTAGTTCTTCTTTGTAATCCTGTTGATTCATTGGTATGTTGAGTAGTCTGTGTACCATTGTTCGGAATGCAGCTTGTTTGTGTTGTGTTTTGTGGTTGGATGTGTTGTGTATGTGTGTTGTTGTTGTTGTTGTGGGTTTTCTATATAGTACTTTGAATGTGTGTTTGTTGTCGACTTTTGTTATTGTGATGTCTAGAAAATTTATGGATTTGTTGTTTTCAATTTCTAATGTGTAATGTAGCTTTGGGTGTATTTTGTTTACGTGTTGATGCAGGTTTTGGATCTGTCTTTTGTTTTGTCTGTATAGTATTAGTATGTCATCTACGTATCTGTGCCAATATATGATGTTGTCTGCGTTTTTATTGTTTTCTTTGTTCAGTAGCAGAAATATTCTTACACCACATAGAACAGACATACATAGTTAACGACACATCTATTAGGCTTCTGTACTATCATCAACGATGTGGTCTACCACCAGTAATACCGTTTTTTGTGTCTACTGAAAAATTTAGTTTTCATGACATGTGCTCTTTCTGCAATCCCCGATTCAATTATTATTAACTATTTTTGTGCAAGATCGTGCGTATTTGCTTGGTTTCCGCACAAAACCAATCCGCGGTAAGTCTAAAATACCACATTCAGTATTACCAACCTAACACACATAACAATTTCCCTCTTCTTACCGCTTAAGTGACATATTGATTTTACTGCTTTAGGTTTCTAACATATTATTTTTAGAGACGTTCAATATAGTAATAATTATAAATTGGAAACTTACCACTGCAATTTCACCTAAATTGCACTGTTAATTATTCTTTTTAAATATTTGCAAAAAATTAAGTAAACTCTATAACTCCACTAAAGTTACTGGATTCGTGATGCAAGTAACATTAAGGAAGCCGTGAAAAAATCAACAAGATTCCAGATCCCTATGTTATTACTGCAATATGTTATATAAATAATATTGTTAAAATATTAAAATGAAAAATAAATCATTACATAACCTTACCGTTTGTTTTAAGTTCGCATTTATGGACTGGGGGGAAAAAAAAGACAGACGTATATCACGGCCTGCTGGAGTATAGTAAACACAGAAAACATTTTAAAGCAACAATGTTGAAGATAGATATTTTTGTTTTACAAATTTGCAGTCATTGAACAGAAACCAAGATGGAGATTTCATTGCAACTAATTAGAAATTCGTCTTTCAGGTATGCAATAAACGATCTTCGCACAAAATAATGTACGATACACGAGCGGTATGTTTTCTTTCAATTCTCGGAAATTAAAAAAGCTCAACTACGTTTCGCTTTTTCAAACTTTTCCTCGAACATGAAAACTTCAACATACCGCTCTTGTAACGCATATTACTATTACATATTAAAATAGATGAAACCTTGCCTGAGCATTCAGGTACTGGTTTCACAGAAGGCCAATGCCTATAATAATAATTTTTACCGTCGTCCAGGGAATACACGCTGTAACTGACGATCTTCTTGTCAGGATGATAGAAAATTTAGTTACTCGCCTAGAGTGTGAAGTTCACATCTTTCTCGCTCCCCAGCCGTCGTATATATTGGAATAGCATATTGATCGATCAGAACTCAATTCCATTCTGCTGATAGAATTTTATCTTCTCTCTGGTTTTTATTTCTCCCCTTGTAACATTTTATATTCGAACGTAGAGGTCAGCCTTTCCTATGTCGTTCTTTACTGTACGATCACACCTTTTGGAAGCACCTTCGATCACATAAAAGCGTATTACTTTACTGTGGGTGTGTGTGTCTTTAGCTATCAGGTTCGAATTCATGCTGAATTATACAGGGTGATTCACGAAACCAGACTAGTATATATGCCTTTCGTTGTTGGATTCTTATTGAGAAAGAAACCAAGTTTCTGTGAACATGAGTACAAGTATACTTTTTTTTCTGTAATAACTCATTCCCTCAAACACTTGACCATTGTCCTGCTTCATACAAACAAACATTCTCATGGGAGCAGATAAAAAAAAAAACTTATTTTTTCCTTCCACTATGTTAATAATGTCAAAACAAGTGCTTGTACAAATTCTGGCCACTCGAACGCAAATACGAGGGTCGTCCAGAAAGTAATTTTCCTGGGGTCGTTTACAGAAAGAAAACAAATTTCATGGAAAGATTTACTGGAATAGATACAGTAATAATTGTTGAGCTATTTTTCAACATATTCTCACATTTGTCATACCGTGGGATCAACAGAGAGCTGCAGACGGCTGTCAAACACTGGTTCCGATCCCAGACGGCAGACTTCTACGTCACAGAGATACAAACGTTGACAAGTATTATGGATAAGAACGTGTAAGGGAGTGTAGATAATGTTAAATGAAACGACAAACAATTTTGTGCGAGATCGTGCGTATTTGCTTGGTTTCTGCACAAAACCAATCCGCGGAAAGTCTAAAATTCCACATTCAGTATTCCCAACCTAACACACATAACAGTTTCCCTCTTCTTACCGCTTAAGTGACATATTGATTTTACTGCTTTAGGCATTTAACATATTATTTTTAGAGACGTTCAGTATAGTAATAATTATAAATTAGAAACTTACCACTGCAATTTCACCTAAATTGCACTGTTAATTATTGTTTTTAAATGTTTGCAAAAATTAAGTAAACTCTACAACTCCACTAAAGTAACTGCATTCGTGATGCAAGTAACATTAAGGAAGCCGTGAAAAAAATCAACAAACTTGCCGATGTTATTATTGCAATATGTTATATAAATAATATTGTTAAAATATTGAAATGAAAAATAAATCATTACATAACCTTACCGTTTGTTTTAAGTTCGCATTTATAGACTGGTGGAAAAAAAAGACAGACGTATATCACGGCCTGCTGGAGTATAGTAAACACAGAAAACATTTTAAAGCAACAATGTTGAAGATAGATATTTTTGTTTTGCAAATTTGCCGTCATTGAACAGAAACCAAGATGTAGATTTCATTGCAACTAATTAGAAATTCCTCTTTCAGGTATGTAATAAACGATCTTCGCACAAAATAATGTACGATACACGAGCGGTATGTTTTCTTTCAATTCTCGGAAATTAAAAAAGCTCAACTACGTTTCGCTTTTTCAAACTTTTCCTCGAACATGAAAACTTCAACATACCGCTCTTGTAACGCATATTACTATTACAAGATGTAGTAGCTGTGAATAATAGTGCATCTACATAAAATGTAAATGTGCAGACTATAAATGTGATCAAACTTAAAGAAAGACAATATTACAAGGAAACTTTTAGTTATTTATCCCTTAAATTGGCAAAGTTTCATTTCTCACACTAGTTTATTAAACCTTGTCGGACCGTAACGAAAACAACTATCGCAATGTCCATATTTTTATATGTTGTAGTGCATCTACATAAAATGTAAATGTACAGACTATAAATGTGATCAAACTTAAAGAAAGACATTGGGACTCCACTTGCGTTGACACTCTAGCTCCATCTCACTTACCGAATACCTCCAGACGCGCAGCATCTGCTGCTGAATTAGCCGTGAAGAAGAAAGTCAATAAATATGCTCATCTCTTAGACAATTATATCTTTGTCCCATTTGCTGTGGAGACCTTCGGTCCTTGGAGTCATGACGCTGAAGTTTTGGTATCTCAAATCGGCCAAATTTTGATCTCCATTACTGGTGATCGCCGTTGCACTACTTATTTGCGTCAAAGCTTAAGTATTGCTATTCAACGCGGAAATGCAATGAGCGTTTTGGGTACTCTTCCAGACTCCAGCCCTTTGGACAAACGTTTTCTCCTGTAAAATGTTTTATTTCTTTGTAGAGATAAATGGGAGATTCATGAGGAAGTACATTGTGTATCATCAGATGGTTCTTTTAGACGGGCAGACATTATTGCTATCAACGGACGCTTAAAACGGGCTCTTGTTCTTGACCCTACTATCCGTTTCGAAAGAAACCTAAATCAGGCCACCGAGGTTGATATTGAGAAGAAGTCTATATATGAACCTTGTCTGCCGTATCTTTCTCAAAAGTACAACGTCCCTCTTAAACAATGGTCCGTCATTGGTTTGCTGTTTGGCAGTAGAGGTTCAATCACAAAATTCACTTGGAATTATCTTAAGGAACTTCACATTCCTTTTGATTATGTAATGTCTATTCTTATAAATATTATCAAGGATTCTCTTCAAATATTACATCATCATCTCTATTTCAATTAATCAGCTTATATTTGCCTTCAATAATTAACTTTCTTTTTTCTTTAATGTATCACATCACATTATTGTACATGTTTATTGTATTCAGGACCCCTGTGGTCACTCAAAATTCTTTGAGCTGATGTCTATAATTTAGAAATTTATTTAGTGTTTATACAAAAAAAAAAAAAAGAAAGACAACATTACGAGGAAACTTTAGTTATTTATCCCTTAACTTGGCAAAGCTTCATTTCTCACACTAGTTTATTAAACCTTGTCGGACCGTAACGAAAACAACTATCGCAATGTCCATATTTTTATATGTTGTACAATATTATAGTATTGTGAAATTGTAATTTTCCTACCAATGTTTTTCTATTAAAATTATAGCATATATCCTATTAACCTATTGTATCCTATAGACTACATTGTCAATATAAGGGTTAATAAACATGTTATTAACAATAAGTTTAGTTACAAATTGTAATTTTGACATTGTGGCACGAACAAAATCTAAGATATATGAACTTAATTACATACCAAGAATAAAGATGTTTTACGTGTTGTAAGGGATTTTATAAATTTCCTATCAAATTTTTTACATGCCATTTCAGGTTTCAAAGCAGACATCTTCATGTCTGTGAATCGCGTAACTAAAAGATCTGTTCAGGCTGCGAGGCGCAGATGAGCTGCTTTTTATTCATAGTGAAGTGCTTCTCAAAATATACTGTGGCGATATAGCTTTGTTTTATCCATGCTGTATTACAGTTTCATTTGAATTATAGCAAACTCATATGTTATGTTTCGAGTTGTATTGAATACAATCACATACATAGAAGTCCTCACTCTATATCCACAGACCTCAAAGTGGGCTGACAAACCATCAAGCAACTAACATTGAGTGCACACTAACTCTGTGTGTCTTAAATTGCGGTTTTCTGTTACGAACAGTGACGTGTATTATGCAAATCAAGCTTTCAGGTATAACTCCCTGTAAAGTTAATTTGAATAATTTCGAGGGAAAAATTGTTCCGGGGCCGGGCATCGAACCCGGGACCTTTGGTTAAACGTACCAACGCTCTCCCAACTGAGCTACTCGGGAACTCTACCCGACACAATTTTTCCTTCGAAATTATTCAAATTAACTTTACAGGGAGCTATACCTGAAAGCTTGATTTGCATAATACACGTCACTGTACGTAACAGAAAACCACAATTTAAGACACACAGAGTTAGTGTGCACTCAATGTTGGTTGCTTGATGGTTTGTCAGCCCACTTTGAGGTCTGTGGATATAGAGGTAAAGATTGGATCGGTGTCGGGTAGAGATCCCGGGTAGCTCAGTTGGGAGAGCGGTGGTACGTTTAACCAAAGGTCCCGGGTTCGATGCCCGGCCCCGGAACAATTTTTCCCTCGAAATTATTCAAATTGACTTTACAGGGAGTCATACCTGAAAGCTTGATTTGCATAGAAGTCCTCATTTCAGTTCCCGCGAAAGAAATAAGAAATTATTTCCTCTCTCTCTCTCTCTCTTTTTTTTTTTTTTTTGGTTTTGTTTTTCTTCTATTCCTATGATTTCCACATGCTGTCATTGTGTTTTTCTGTGTTGTTGCAGGTGGAGATCCGACAACCACATCGCAGAAATCCTACTCTCTATCCATCAGGTACGTAGATAAAAATGTACTAACCATTACCAGCAGAGAAAGGAATAGTCCTTAAAGTTTTGATTTTGAACCAATAGTTTCCTACTAAAACAGGGAAATTTAAATTTTTCCATGATATTTTTCATATTACATACGTGTATTGTAGCCACTAGAATCTTAAGGGGAATACTTCAGTGAGGGTATCGAAAAATTCGATGATGTTTGGGTAAAGGAGATAAGTCATAAAAATAAGTTTTGAGATAAATTAAAATATAATTTCAGTTGGTAAGAGCGTTGGTGCGTTCAGCCAAAGGTCTCGGGATCGATACCCGGCCACGGAACAATGTTTTTCTTGAAATTATTCAAGTCTGCTTCACAGGGAGCTTTACCTGAAAGCCAGATTTGCATAATATATACGTCACTGTAGGTACGTGAACAGAAAACCACAATTCAAGTCACACAGAGTTTGTGTGCACTCGATGAGGGTTTCTGGCGTATTGTCAGCCCACTCGAGTTATGTGGATATAAAGGGAAAATTGAGACGGTGTCGGGTGAAGTTCCTGAGTAGCTTGGTTAGAGCGTTGGTGCATACAGCTAAAGGTCCCAGGATCGATACCCGGCTCCGGAACAATTTTTTCCCTTCACATTATTCAAGTCTACCTGAAAACTACATTTGCAAATGAAAATATACTTCGGACCCTTACTGCAAATAATTTTCTACACGAATAAATCACATCAAATGCTAGTATTATTTTGTTTTTTGCACACCCACTTGTAGGATTTAACTTGTATATTCATAGGGTGAACAAAATTCAATTTTCACCAAAAAAAAAAAAGGCTTAATCCTCTTTAACCGAACACCAGAATATTTTTTATCTTTGTTCATTATTGTACACGCTGTCTAATATTTAGACTTATAACTTCTCTAGAAACTTTGCTCTAGAGTATGCCATTAGGAAAGTCCAGGATAACAGACAGGGTTTGGAATTGAACGGGTTACATCAGCTTTTTGTCTATGCGGATGACGTCAATGTGTTAGGAGAAAATCCACAAAGGATTAGGGAAAACACGAGAATTTTACTGGAAGCAAGTAAAGAGATAGGTTTGGAAGTAAATCCCGAAAAGACAAAGTATATGATTATGTCTCGTGACGAGAATATTGTACGAAATGGAAATATAAAAATTGGAAATTTATCTTTTGAAGAGGTGGAGAAGTTCAAATATCTTGGAGCAACAGTAACAAATATAAATGATACTCGGGAGGAAATTAAACACAGAATAAATATGGGAAATGCCTGTTATTATTCGGTTGAGAAGCTTTTATCATCCAGTCTGCTGCCAAAAAATCTGAAAGTTAGAATTTATAAAACAGTTATATTACCGATTATTTTTTATGGTTGTGAAACTTGGACTCTCCCTTTGAGAGAGTAACATAGGTTAAGGGTGTTTGAGAATAAGGTTCTTAGGAAAATATTTGGGGCTAAGAGGGATGAAGTTACAGGAGAATGGAGAAATTTACACAACACAGAACTGCACGCATTGTATTCTTCACCTGACATAATTAGGAACGTTAAATCCAGAAGTTTGAGATGGACAGGACATGTAGCACGTATGGGCGAATCCAGAAATGCATATAGAGTATTAGTTGGGAGGCCGAAGGGAAAAAGACCTTTAGGGAGGCCGAGACATAGATGGGAAGGTAATATTAAAATGGATTTGAGGGAGGTGGGATATGATGATAGAGAATGGATTAATCTTGCTCGGGATAGGGACCAATGTTGGGCTTATGTGAGGGCGGCAATGAACCTCCAGGTTCCTTAAAAGCCAGTAAGTAAGTAACCTCTCTGGAAATGGGTAAATGTTTCAAAAAATACTACGCCCTCTTTTACTGACATCAGCTCTTTTTCTGCCATTAAAGAAAAGGGATCAAAACCGAATCTCCAAGGTAGAAATATCAAACTCGTCAGAACCAATGTGACATGAATAATTTCAGGGTAAGGATGCAACAGATCATAAGACACCGAGGATATCATTTAAAATTATATTATCTCAATAAATTGCATTGTTCAGAACATATCGTGTGTTATTTTGGTATTTCTAAACCTTATAGTCACTCTAATACAGCATGCAGAAGTTCGTCAGAACCAGGACTCTGCATTGTACTCATATAATTCAAGATGCCACGTTATCGTTTCTTAGTAACCATATTATAGCGACGTCAAATCAATAAACATTGTTATTGTGGTCGCCATTTTTATATTGACGTTTTCAGGAGCGTGTTATAAAATATTTATAATACGTCGCAGTGTAAAAATTCTTAGAAACATGTGTTTTACTTTAGGTTATAGGAATATTTATTTATTTATTTATTTATTTATTTATTTATTTATTTATTTATTTATTTATTTATTTATTTATTTATTTATTTATTTATTTATTTATTTATTTATTTATTTAATTTTGCTAATAATTGTAGCATAAAATATAAAATATACAGAGAAACTTTAGCTCGCCCCCTGAAAGAGAACTCGAATATATAAAATGACACGAAATAGATAATTATGTCAAATAATTGCCTACTTTGGCAACAATTTTGCGACAGAAGGCAAAAGGAAGTAACCACCAAAACATGAATTTTTAGGTTAAGATTGATTCTTATTTAGGATTTTGTGCATGTTTTTTTATGTTGAAACTCCAGGATTTCAGGAATGGATAGTTTCGTATAATTTTCGATATTCAAAGGAAATAAGTCATAAAACTGTGTATGAAGTGAAACATTCATCTCAGCATATCTCAAAGTGGAGATTTTGGCTTCCCAGATAAGAGAAGTAGATACTATTATGAATATTTCAACGAAAAAAATGTGTCGGGGCCGGGCATCGAATCCGGGGCCTTAAGCTAAGCGCGCCAACGCTCTACCGACTGAGCTACCCAGGAACTCTATCAGACCCCACCTCAATTATTCCCTTTTTATCCATATATACTTGTTTTTTGAAAGATGGGTCATGACAGTTAAGCGGCCGAGCTTGGAACTACAGTGCCATGTTGCCAATATGGACTATCACGCTGTCAGCTGATGGGAGCTAGCAATTGTCGTTAAGATGGCTGACGTTAAAACATTCATTGACAATTTACGCGAAGGTAAGAAAACAATACAAAAATCGACAGAGAATCAAACACGAAACCTACCAATGCTAACATTGTGTGCACAATAAATGTCGCCAAGAAAGCTATTAATCACTCGCCACGTGGGAACGGTAAGTTTGGCAACTCAATCGTTGTTACCATAGCAACAGGCCTACCACGCTATGTGACATTCAGTTGTTTTTCCGATCGCAACTCTCCTGTCATGTCCCATCTTTCAAAAAAACAAGTATAGCTCAAGTGGATTGACAATACGTTAGAGACCCAACATCGAGTGCATACTTTCTGTGTGACTTAAATTTGGTTTTCTGTTAACGAACATTAACGTGTGTAGCTCAGTCGGTAGAACGTTGGCACGCTCAGCCAAAGGTCTCATGTTCGATGCCCGGCCCCGGGAACAATTTTTCCCTTGAAATTATTCAAGTCGGCTTTACAGGGAGCTATACCTGAAATGCCAGATTTGTATAGATAATACTGGGTGTTCATTTCAAAGTGTGTCATGACGTCACTGTTGTTGGGTCACCGATTTGAAGCGAGTTTCAGTTTATATGTTAGAGAAGTTGCATATTATTTAAGGCGTTCTTCAATCTGAACTTGAGAACGTGTACGGTATAACTTGAACGTCGTAGCAACAGATGGCGGTCTGTACGGTCTGTGTGCTACCATAACCTCTTTCAAACTGTGTTTTGCGCCGGCAAGTCGTACGCAGGGTATTTGTTATCATCGGTTGCGTACGGTAACATTCCATAACACAAATCAAATGCTCCGTGTCCATGTTGACCGTCGAAGTTAATGTCAACAAATACGTAAGTAATCGTCTTAACCCTCTCCCCATATCCCGACAGTACGTATTTCCAAACAGTTCACATTCCTGCCACTACCGGCGTTACCGTATGTATCGGCACGTAATCTTCAGAATGAACGCCGTACTTGCTAGCCAACTTCTCTGCCTCTTAGATTATACACCTGAGCTGCGGAAGTGTAGGCAGACTGAATTCTCTAGGCTCATCAGCTAGCCACATGACGGCATACAGCGAGCCAAGACACATTTTGAACTGAACACCCAGTATTATACAGGGTTAGTTAAAAGTTCCGCACCACCTAAATAACTTTTGAAGCATACGGTTCAGTGACATGAAACTTGGTAAGAACTCAATAATGGTATTACCGAGTTCTTTCTACTTCCGGTTTGACCGGAAGTTACTGCAACTCTCCTATTTTAAATGGAACACCCAATATATTATTTTATTTTTGAATAGTACTCATTACGAACTTTACAAAAATTACCCACACTTGATACTTCTGTACAAATTCAGTGTTACTAAGTCAAGGAAACGGAAAAGTGTATGGAATATTAAAATATTTATTTATTTATTTATTTATTTATTTATTTATTTATTTATTTATTTATTTATTTAACCTGGTAGAGATAAGGCCATCAGGCCTTCTCTTCCCCTCTACCAGGGGATTACAACTACAATATTAAGAATACAATTGCAATTATAATTGCAATTAATATTAAATTTACAAGTACAATAAAAATCAAAGTAATAAATGCACTATCTAAATAACTTCTGAAGCATACGGTTCAGTGATATGAAACTTGGTATGTGAGGATAACCATATGCTAAGAACTCAATAATGGTAATACCGAGTTTTTTCTACTTCCGGTTTAACCGGAAGTAACTCCAACTCTCTTATTTTAAATGGAACTCCTATATATTTTTTTTATTTTTGAATAGTGCTCATTAAGAGCTTTTTAAAAAGTACCCACAATTGATAATTCTGTACAAATTCAGTATTGCTAAGTCAAGAAAACATAAAAGTGTATCGAATATTAAAATAATAAAATACTCCTTCCTTAACAAAAACAAAACAAAGCTAGCTCACCTTCTAAATTATGTGTCAAAATTGGTAGCCCTCAGCTGCTTTACAATGTGTCACTCGATCATAAGGAATGATTTAACCAGGCTTTCGGAATATCTTGCACCACTTCCATTTTTATTTAGCAACACTGAATTTGTACAGAAGTATCAAGTGTGGGTACTTTTTGAAAAGCTCTTTATGAGCTTTATTAAAAATAAACAAATATATTGGGTGTTCCATTTAAAATAAGAGAGTTGGAATTACTTCCGGTTAAACCGGAAGTAGAAAAAACTCGGTAATACCATTTTTGAGTTCTTAGTATATGGTTATACTCACGTACCAAGTTTCATATCACTGAACCGTATGCTTCAAAAGTTATTTAGGTGGTGCGTTTATTATTTTAATATTCGATACACTTTTCTGTTTTCTTGACTAAGCAACACTGAATTTCTACAGAAGTATCAAGTTTGGATAATTTTTGAAAAGCTCTTAATGATCACCATTCAAAAAGAAAATGTATATTGGGTGTTCCATTTAAAATAAGAGTGTTGGAGTTACTTCCGGTTAAACCGGAAGTAGAAAAAATTCGGTAATACCATTATTGAGTTCTTAGTATATGGTTATCCCCACATACCAAGTTTCATGTCACTGAACCATATGCTTCAAAAGTTATTTAGGTGGTGCGGGACTTTTAACTAACCTGTAGTTTATTAACTCCTTACTGGTAACTAGGTAACGTTGAAATGTGGGGCCATATTCTGTCTGGAGCAAAATGCAATAAACTGTACATTTTTTCGCACACGTTAACAATTCTCTCTCAAATATTCTAACTTGGAAATCTGTTGAAATCGGCCAACTAATTTTGGTAGACCTACATGGTGTTTGGAAATAAAATTATTAGGCCTACATCCTTTTTGCTTTTGCGGACAAATAAATTTGTATTTCACAATGAAATACTCTCTGGTGGTGGCACAGCACTTGACGTGATGGTGTTACGCAATAATGAATCAATCAGCCCGTGTTGTGTGGACAAAAATCTGATAATGAGGAAGCTGAACCTCCCTCTTCAAGATTTCCCCTGTTGACGGTTTTAATTGATTGGGTGTTTGTTTGCTCTGTAAAGCAAATCAACTAAAACCAATGCAATTTAATTAGCGATGTGGTGCGGTCAGTTTGTGTGATAAATCACACGCTAGATATGAGAAAGGTGCGACGATCCGTTATAACAGGGGTGCATAAATTTTATTATGAACCAGTAAAGACATCCAGTACCGACAACCAATTTGTTTGCCGCTGTGCAATAACGGTTAGCATGTTTGACCGTGAAACGAGCTTCCGCGGATTCAAATCCTGGCTGGGACAAGTTACATGGTTGGGATTTTTTCCGAGGTTTTCCCCTTCGATCGATTGAAGCAGAATTGCTGGATAACTTTTGGCGTTGGATCTCGGATTCATTTCGCCTTAATGTAAATTCAACTTCATTTACCATCTTTCAATACTTTAAGATCGATCGAGGAGTACACACCTGTGGAGTAACGGTTAGCGCGTCTAGCCGCGAAACTAGGTGGCCCGGGTTCGAATCCCGATGGGGGCAAGTTACCTAGTTGAGGTTTTTTCCGGGGTTTTCCCTCAACCCAATATGAGCAAATGCTGGGTAACTTTCGGTGTTGGACCCCGGACTCATTTCACCGGCATTATCACCTTCATCTCATTCAGACGCTAAATAACCTAAGCTGTTGATAAAGCGTCGTAAAATAACCTACTACTCGACCGAGGATGTAGCAGGTGTAGTACCGTGGTGACGCAGAAGTCAATTGGTAAATTGGAAAAATTACTCTAATTGAAAATACAAAATTGCATACAGTATGTTCACTATTGCAAATGTTCAAAATGTGCTCCATTTACTTGAAGACTGTGTGTGTGTGTGTGTCCAATGCCCACCCACTTCACATGCGTGATTCGGGTTCAGCATATTGCGGATAGATGGCAGAACTGTGACCCAATTTCTAGTTGTACACCCCTTCGGCGGGTCACACTGTACATGATATGTATCTGTGGAGAGTTATGTCGTGTACGAGGGTGAGTGTATGTGTAAGTGTTCGTGTAAGTGTCTGGAATGAGTGACGATGATGATGATGAGGAGGAAGGCTGAAGGGGAAACCCGGTGCCGGCACGTAGCCTACCCCTGTCGAGTAGCACCAAGGGGCCGCCAGGCTTAACGTCCCCATCCGACGGACGAATCACTATCAACAGTGACATATGCCTTCTCTTCATATGCACTGGGGCGAGATTTAGGATTTAACCCAGGCATATTGTTGCACAATCTAGTGATTAGAAGTTGTGCACCGCCATCTCTCCTAGTCCCGAGGTAGAAATTTTACATGAAAATTTCTGACCCCGCCGGGAATCGAACCCGGGCCGGCTAGTCTGGAGGCAGACACGCTACCATAGAGCTAGCTTGGCGGACACTTGAAGACAGTGCCTAACTGGATCCTGGCATTCTTCTGTCACGTTTAAAAGTGTTGCAGGTGAGATGTGCTGGATAACATAGATGATTCTTTGTTTCAAGTCATTTATAGATGTAGGCTCTGTCTGAAAAACGTGTTGTTTCACAAATTCCCATAGAAATCAAGGGGTGTGAGGTCTGGTGACCGTGGAGGCCATGACTGAGGTCCACCTCGTCCAATCCAGTGCACACCGAACATCTCATTTAGAGTCTGGCGATCTGTTGGCGCATAATGTACTCTGGTCTCATCTTGTTGAAACCACATTCTTATTCGTTTGTTCAGTGGCAGGCCATACAGGAACTCCATTACAGTGCTCGGCAGCAATTCCCCATACGTGTGTTGGTTTACAGTTTCATCAAAGGAATATGGTTCCACAATCATATCACGAAGTATTTTATACCACACCAAAAGTTTTGGAGTACCAGGGTAATTAGTTTCACGCATCCATCTTGGGGTTACTTTGGACCATTTACACACTGTATAAAGGCTGGTTCACAATAAATCGGGAACGGAAAATACAACGAGAACGAGAACGGAAATATTGTCAAAATAAATGTATTTCCGTTCTCGCTGTCGTTTCCGTTCCCGGTTTATTGTGAACTAGCCTTAATGTTGCACACTTATTTGTGGTACTATCGTGTTTATGGGTATTTTCATACCTCGTCTGCATAGTTGCGATCTTAAAAATCGGAAACACGTTGACTCTTTCTGTGAAGGATTTTATATAGAATTGGAATTGTAGAGTATATTGATGTTTTATGCTTCTTGAGTGACAATAAAATAAATATGAAACAATTTGTAAAACACTTTGTTTTGTTAGGAGTTTCAAGTTGCTGCAATTTGACTGCTACAAAAACTATGTAGTACTTAAATTCTGTTTTCCATTCCATTTTATTTTTCTCGTCATATCCTTGCGGTTTCAACGTCGAACTTTTAAGTGGGCACTTATCGGGGAAAAACGTTCGTTGCCATTTCTGTAATACTCTACTCACATCTTGTTGCTTAGCAACCCTCAACTTATCGTTATTGGGGGGGAAAAAAAAAAAAAAGACGTTTGACTATAATCGTACATGCATTACATTCAGAATATTAGTAGTAGTTTGAGTAGCAAAAGCTGCATATATTTTCTTGAGTGGCTATGATGTTCATTAAAAATTCAATTCTTTCTTTTGTGATTATCAGGGAGCGAAACTTGTTGCCCGAAGAGAGAGAGGCAAATAGTTTCAGGTTAACTGTGTTCTAGAGTCCCCCCCCCCATTGTGTACAATAGAAGGGGGCGTGGGTCGTACCCCGTTGAACTACTGTGCCTTAGTTGTTCGCTATTTACTTGCTTACGAGTAACTTTTTTAATTACTTATTTTACGACGCTTTATCAACTGCGACGAGTAACTTACATCATCATGGGCTAGAGACCACATAATTCTGTACTGACTTCAAAAAAAGTTTGATAAAATATTATATTTCGCGTTTTATTGCTAAGTAATTGTAAGATAATAGGAATAATTTCGTATAAGTTGGAAAGTGAGTTTAACGTGAAAAAAATAATAACCCTATATTACGCATTAGGTATCAAAAATGATAAAAAATGGTTTCATACATCAATTTATTCAACAGATCCAAAGGAACCCAGACACATTTCGACACAGCAGATATAAATTCAGGGTAATTCAACATGAGAGCTCGTAAAGCCCCAATTACGTTAACTTTAACATTGAAAGTGTTGGATGATTCTTTCAAAACTATTTCTTTGAAAGTGAGAAATGCTACACTGCAATCAGTACTTTTTATATCCTTGAAGTAAATCATTGTTTTAACCCTTTCTGTGGGTGCATTAACACTACTTACTTATGACTTTTAAGGAACCCGGAGGTTCATTGCCGCCTTCACATAAGCTCGCCATCGGTCCATGTCCTGAGCAAGATTAATCCAATCTTTATCATCATATTCCACCTCCCTCAAATTCATTTTAATATTATCCTCCCATCTAAATCTCGACCTCCTCAAAAGTATTTTTCCCTCCGCCTCCCAACTAACACTCTATATGCATTTCTAGATTTGCCCATACGTGCTATATGCCTTGCCCATCTCAAACGTCTTGATTTAATGTTCTTAATTATGTCAGGTTAAGAATTAAATGCATGCAGTTCTGTGTTGTGTAACTTTCTCCATTCTCCCTCTTAGCCCCAAATATTTTCCTAAGTACCTTATTCTCAAACACCCTTAAGCTCTGTTCCTCTCTCAAAGTGAGAGTCCAAGTTTCATATCCATACAGAAGAACCGGTAATATAATTGTTTTATAAATTCTAACTTTTAGATTTTTTGACAGCAGACTGGATGATAAAAGCTTCTCAACCGAATAATAACATGCATTTCCCATATTTATTCTACATTTAATTTCCTCCCGAGTATCATTTACATTTCTGTTACTGTTGCTCCAAGATATTTTAATTTTTCCACCTATTCAAAGGATAAATTTCCAATTTTCATATTTCCATTTCGTAGGCTATTAACAGCATTTATCTGTACAATATTTGCTGGGTTGAATAACTCATTTAAATTTACATACAATGAATATGAATCATGTAACTCGTATTTTTCAATTTTCTGAATCACCAGTTTACTAACATGCTTGAATAATTCTTATATTTCAGTCTTAAGTCCAAACTGAATGGTTAATTAATTTGCCTACCAACTCCCCTACATTGTTAGAAATTACTATATTCATTCTACGCTTCATCATTATGTTGATATCTGTGGTCTCTACCTATCCCTCTTCACCGCTGGCCATAACTAGTCACAAGTAAACAAACCCGTATCTACAGTAAAGTAACAGTAAACATGTTTCAACGGGCAACAAGTTTCGCTCCCTGGTGATTATGCTAAGATAATTCTTATCAAACGGTGAACTATGATTATTTGAAACTAATTAAAGAAAATTTCTCTAAGATTAGCTACACCTTTTCCATTGCTCGTATTTCGCACACATCATAACCTACAACAACCGTGGCGAAAATGTGATCGTGCGACGAGCCACTGTGTAACCTGCAACGTGCATAGCACCTATGGAGGGAGGCGGACACTCGAAGGGGAAGTGAAGCAACTGTCTGACTTATTAACGGATTTTCGTTTTCCTTACGTCTAGCATTTAAATATAATTTTATACAGTACAAGGCTGCAAACTAATGTTTAGTACGTGCAACGAAGAAAGAAACGAACAAGAAAACATAGGACACATTATCACAACCTAAAATTAATTGTCTTCAGAATGTCTCTGCGACAGAGTTTCAAAATCAGGAATTATGTCACTTACTGCCAGTAGTAGTTGATCATGAAGGTATTTGTCTGTCAGTCGTGATCTAAATTTGGTTTTTACTATTTCCATTGTTGAAAATAATTTTTCACAAACGTAAGTTGTAGTGAACATGACTTCAACAGAGCAAGCCTAGAACGAAGCTTCGGATATTTATTTTTTGGCAAAGATTTGAAAGTTTGAACATTTGTCAAGTCCTTATATCTAGCTTTCATTTAACATCACACTGTAAATCTGTGAGTTTAAATTGAAGATCTAACCGCATTGTTCGTACATCTGCTGAAAAAAAAAGTATCGACGTACAGAGATGATGATGATGATGATGATAATAATAATAATAATAATAATAATAATAATAATAATAATAATAATAATAATAATAATAATAAAAACCTTTTAATGTTTCATCAGTAACATGTAGTAACTTATAATGCCGTTTTATGTTATACAACCGTTTTCCTCGTAATACTTGTGAACAAATCATACATTTAATATTCTCATCATATTGTCAGCAAAAAAAATGCGTCCTCCCATCCTACTTGAAACTCTCGTTTTCGTAGAGGTACATGGTTTCGAGACAGACATCCGCCACTCGCAGGTCAGAGACAAATACAAATGGAACGGAGTTTGAATCCAGTAAGTGAGAGGATGGGGATTGTGGGAGGTACGAAGCAAGGGAAATGCACAGCTATCACTGCGAGCCACAATGTGCTCGTGAGTTACGTTTTCGCCACGGCTGACCTACAAACACCCAAGCCTAAAATGTCACACAATCACCAACCATTTAAACGTTCCATGCAATCAGAGAAATCCTACGAATCTCTCATCTTTTTAGTGGTCGAATTTCAAGTATAAAGTGTGCGGTTTTTTGGGCTGCCGCTTTTCAGATAGTAAAAGCCGAAGTCTGCGGTTTTGTCCTGCTCCGCTAGAGGGATATTAGAGTGGAAATATTTCCTAAACTTCGAAGAAATTACACGGTTACTGTAGATGTGAAATACCTTGGAATTATTGTTGATCAGCACTTGAAATGGGATAGACAAATCACCTTTTTATGTAACAGGATACGTAAAACAATTTACAAATTTGTAAACCTTCGCCATTACTTGCCTACTCATGTATTACGTTTGGTTTATTTGGCTATAGTTGAATCTGTTATCCAATATGGTATAATTGGATGGGGAGGCATTACAAAAACTGCTCTTTTTCCTCTAATTATGTTGCAAAAACGTATAATCAAAATTTGTTTTAAAAGGCGACTGGATTATCCAACAAATTTGATCCATTCTGAATTGAATGTTTTTAGAATTGACCAAATTTATAAATACTCTTTAATGAAATTCTATCATAAAAATAGAACGAAATTTGTAGCTCAGCCACATGCTCATAATACAAGACGAAATGAAATTCTTAAATTAGTTGAACTAAATATTTCACATCTGCTCCTTTACTACACAGTACAAATTATGGTCCACGGCTATGTAATTCGATAATAAAATTTCATCCAGAATTGACTACTTTAAGCAATGAAATTTTCAGATCCAGAATTAAAAAATTTATATGACAGACTTCCCTGTATATATATTATGTACCATGTAGTGTAAAACAAGTTTATTTCTATCCTAAGTGTATTTTTCTATTTTATCTTGGCTACTATATCAACATGACCTGCACTAATTATACTACTAATAATAATTTAATATTAATCCATCAATCTAAACATCGTCTCTTTTTTCACTCAGTTATTATTAGTATTATTATTTACTAATTTTATTACAATCTTTATGTGAGCTTTTTTCTTAAGTATTTTGTCTACAAAGTATGTGTATCTATGTAACGGAACTGTCCCCGAACACGAGCTTTGCTCTTTCGGGGTATTTTAATGTAACGTTTTTATGTATATGTTATTATTAAATAAATAAAATAAATAAATAAAATTTTAGAAACTTACTCATTGGTACTTTCGTTTTTAGATTTTGAATCTTGTTTCGAGTTATTAAATCCATGTGTACTGTGTTTTCCAGTTTTCAATGCAAATCCTCTCTTACAAGCTTTCAACTCCCTGACATATTCTATAACGAAGCAAATAAGCTTATTGGATTCTGCGCTTCTCTTTGTTTGCAAAATAAATCGCACGCGGCCAGTAACAAACTTTATATTTCAGTTTTCAGGGATTATATTTTGTAAAACAAACAAGAATCGCAGACGAAGACTAACAGAGAGGTGGCAGTGAAATGGATATCCGATCTGTATGATATCGATATCATATAATGTAGCGCGATGATGGAGAATGCTCAACTTCGCACATATTAAATTTCTAACTTGATTAAAGCCGCTTCGTGTTACGTAATTTATATCCCCCTGTTTCAAAGTCCATGTGATAATCTAGTATGAACAACGAAGGAATAAACTGTATCATACTGTACATACATGCCATGGGCACACTTTTATCCCAACGGATGTCGCGTCGGATTTCTAAGCTCGAGGTCCGGATTTAAATACCAACGAATCCAATAAAATTCCATTGAAATTATGATGATTATGATGATAGAAACATTTCCTTATGATAACTTCATTTCTCTGCCATAAGTTCACAATTTAAATACAATATAGTCCAGGATAAAGTATTCTGAAGTTTGATCATGTTGTACTCGCAGCTTGATGAGAAAAATTATTGACTGCTTTGTTAATTGTTACTTAATTTGTTGTTGACTGCTTTGTTAATTGTTACTTAATTTGTTGTTGACTGCCTTGTTAATTGTTACTTAATTTGTTGTTGACTGCCTTTTTAATTGTTACTTAATTTGTTGTTGACTGCCTTGTTAATTGTTGCTTAATTTGTTGTTGACTGCCTTGTTAATTGTTACTTAATTTGTTGTTGACTGCCTTGTTAATTGTTGCTTAATTTGTTGTTGACTGCCTTGTTAATTGTTACTTAATTTGTTGTTGACTGCCTTGTTAATTGTTACTTAATTTGTTGTTGACTGCCTTTTTAATTGTTACTTAATTTGTTGTTGACTGCCTTGTTAATTGTTACTTAATTTGTTGTTGACTGCCTTTTTAATTGTTACTTAATTTGTTGTTGACTGCCTTGTTAATTGTTACTTAATTTGTTGTTGACTGCTTTGTTAATTGTTACTTAATTTGTTGTTGACTGCCTTGTTAATTGTTACTTAATTTGTTGTTGACTGCCTTTTTAATTGTTACTTAATTTGTTGTTGACTGCCTTGTTAATTGTTACTTAATTTGTTGTTGACTGCCTTGTTAATTGTTACTTAATTTGTTGTTGGGTCAGTAATTGTCCCTAAGCATTTGAAATATAGGTATGAGAAGAACGGATCGTATGAAGTGGACAGAGTAAGAAACGAAACTGTATTGGGAAGAGTGGGTGAAGAAAGATTGATGCTGAAACTGATCAGAAAGAGAAAGAGGAATTGGTTGGGTCACTGGCTGAGAAGAAACTACCTACTGAAGGATGCACTGGAGGGAATGGTGAACGGGAGAAGAGTTCTGGGCAGAAGAAGATATCAGATCATAGACGACATTAAGATATATGGATCATATGAGGAAATGAAGAGGAAGGCAAAAAATAGGAACGATTGGAGAAAGCTGGGTTTGTAGTGAAAAACCTGCCCTTGGACAGAACACGTATGTAGTATGTATGTATGTATGTATGTATGTATGTATGTATGTATGTATGTATGTATGTATGTATGTATGTATGTATGTATGTATGTGCTATTCCATATGAAATCGATCAGTAAAAAACACTAATTTTTTCCCTAATTATACAAGGTGCTGTGGAGGGTCATTTTCAAAAATATACTATCGAAAGTCAAACGGTTTTCGTACTATTGAGCGACAAATTTAGCTCATTTTGAAGCTGACATTTAGTAAGTTATGATAAGAAGTAATACTTATTTTTATTGCATACAGAGAGACAGATAATCTGATTTTACTTACTTTTAGGCTTTTTACCCATTTGTAAAAATGTAAAAAATATTGAGAAAAAACCTTGCATTATTAAGAGGGATTCGGTATTGTTTGCTTAGTGGCTCGGCAATAAGTTTCGAGGGTACCTATTAAATAAATTATTTTCACACGCGTAGACTTGAACGGCGCAGTACCCCACACACTGGCCGAGAGCTGAAGATAAGCGAGCATTGGGCGTCAGTTTACTCCTGTGTTTATGAAAACTTGTGATAAAGCTAGCCCAGCCATGACTGCTAGACGACACATCAGGTGTTTGTCTCCTGGCCTTGCTTGTCTCGACTACCTACATTCAGCTGGTTAGTTCACGCGCGTACTATTTATTTTCTTTATTTGATATTTTCAATACTTTCTTATCAACGGTGCACCAGTAAAAAATATGTGTTTATTTGTACTTTCAATGCGGAATCTAACCATATATTTTTAAATCATTTTTTCGTGGGCAAAGGCGTCTTAATGAAGAAAAATCTAAATTTCTCCATTTCCATAAAAAGTAAGAAAAACTGTTCACATGTCAATATAAACTATAATTTCTCAGCATCAAAATAAACCATGATTTTGATAATTGGGTGAAAGGGTTTCGGAGCCACAACAGTTTAAAGTTGCTAATTTTATGAAAATACGATCAATTTAAATATTTTTAATTTAAACACTATGAAGTTCTGATGCCTCAAACTTTGCACAAAGCATTGTATCACAGTTGTCAACGGACAGAAAAAGTTTCATTGTATTTAAAAATTGCAAGGTCAATTTTCTCTATATTTCGGTCGATTTAAGATGGAATAGCCCGTATGTATGTATGTATGTATGTATGTATGTATGTATTTTTTAATTTATTTTATTGGGTTATTTTACGACGCTGTATCAACATCTAGGTTATTTAGCGTCTGAATGATATGAAGGTGATAATGCCGGTGAAATGAGTCCGGGGTCCAGCACCGAAAGTTACCCAGCATTTTCTCGTATTGGGTTGAGGTAAAACCCCGGAAAAAACCTC
This sequence comes from Periplaneta americana, assembly GCF_040183065.1. Taxonomy (NCBI): domain Eukaryota; kingdom Metazoa; phylum Arthropoda; class Insecta; order Blattodea; family Blattidae; genus Periplaneta; species Periplaneta americana. The sequence goes on along the minus strand of NC_091124.1, from coordinate 29,584,613 downwards.
AACCAGGTAACTTGCCCCGACCGGGATTCGAACCCGGGCCACCTGGTTTCGCAGCCAGACGCGCTGACCGTTACTCCACAGGTGTAGGACTGTATGTATGTATGTATGTATGTATGTATGTACAGTATGTATGTATGTATGTATGTACAGTATGTATGTATGTATGTATGTATGTATGTATGTATGTACAGTATGTATGTATGTATGTACAGTATGTATGTATGTATGTATGTATGTATGTATGTATGTATGTATGTATGTATGTACAGTATGTATGTATGTATGTACAGTATGTATGTATGTATGTATGTATGTATGTATGTATGTATGTATGTATGTATGTACAGTATGTATGTATGTATGTATGTATGTATGTATGTATGTATGTATGTATGTATGTACAGTATGTATGTATGTATGTACAGTATGTATGTATGTATGTATGTACAGTATGTATGTATATATGTATGTATGTACAGTATGTATGTATGTATGTATGTACAGTATGTATGTATGTATGTATGTATGTACAGTATGTATATATGTATGTATGTATGTATGTACAGTATGTATGTATGTATGCATGTATGTATGTATGTACAGTATGTATGTATGTATGCATGTATGTACAGTATGTATGCATGTATGTACAGTATGTATGTATGTATGTATGTATGTATGTATGTATGTATGTACAGTATGTATGTATATATGTATGTATGTATGTATGTACAGTATGTATGTATGTATGCATGTATGTATGTATGTATGTATGTATGTATGTATGTATGTATGTACAGTATGTATGTATATATGTATGTATGTATGTACGTATGTATGTACAGTATGTATGTATGCATGTATGTATGTATGTATGTATGTATGTATGTATGTATGTATGTATGTATGGCCTAGCACACTACTATACACACGCGTTCCGCATACTTTCTTCTATCATATTTTACGCTAATTCTTGACTTAACGCATTTTACACAGCCACCCGTCTATTTATGAAGTAAGAGAAAACATCGTAAGCAGCCAATATTTATCACACATTTGGGGAACGTTCCCTTCGTTCCCCTTCAAAACGTCCTCACCTATTTATCTCTACTAGAGGCGAAGATTTTTCCCCTGACTTCCACGTCCATTGTCTTCCACGTGGCATGAAGGATGACTTATTTTGTCGACGTGGGAACATCAAGCATTGTTATCGTTGCCGCGTCACTTGACCGGACTGCTAAAGACATCTGAATGCGTGAATGCGCCAGATTTTTGTGGGGAGTGGATAAGCTAAATTCCCCCTTTGCATTTGGAAGAGCTTTCTTCCTTTTTCTTTTCCTTTTTCTTCACCCGGTCTGAATTGTAGGCGTGTATTTTTTTCCTGACTACCTATTCGTCTATAAAATATGACTTCTCCTCTGCTACCAGCACCCCGAGACTTGAATTTTATGTGAGGCATGTGGCGTTTTATGGTTGTAGCGCCCACGATGTTTTCTTCTCGGTCCTGTCTCCCTTCCATTCTCCCCTCATACTTTCTTGACCAAGATCTCGGAAATTATTGGTGATGCCTTCGTCTTGACGTGAGAAAAAGGCAGCTATTTCACCTCACACAAGGTTTGTTGTTTCAATTTTCAAAATCTTACGCCTATAAAATATCACATTTACCGACAACGGCATTTATAATATCGGGTGATCCAAAAGTCTCGATCCATTTTGTTGAAAGCATGGTCCAACGTTAATTATTGTTACATATGTTATTTGTCAGAAGTCTATGTACAGTAGTGGCAAAAAAAATCGGACCGACAATTGTAGCTGATTTCAGAGCCTTGTTCACTCCAGAGCACGATAGACTGGTAACTAAGACTTTCGTGGTTCGAATCCTGCCTGGGAAGGAAAGTTTTTTTTGTTCCTTATTCAAATTTATTCCCAATAATTTTCGATTGCAGCTATTTCACCTCACACAAGGTTTGTTGTCTCAATTTTCAAAATCTTACGCCTATAAAATGTCACATTTACCGACAACGGCATTTATAATATCGGGTGATCCAAAAGTCTCGATCCATTTTGTTGAAAGCATGGTCCAACGTTAATTATTGTTACATATGTTATTTGTCAGAAGTCTATGTACAGTAGTGACAAAAAAAATCGGACCGACCCTTGTAGCTGATTTCAGAGCCATGTTCACTCCAGAGCACGGTAGACTGGTAACTAAGACTTTCGTGGTTCGAATCCTGCCTGGGAAGGAAACTTTTTTTTTTGTTCCTTATTCAAATTTATTCCCAATAATTTTCGATTTCAGCTATTTCACCTCACACAAGGTTTGTTGTCTCAATTTTCAAAATCTTACGCCTATAAATTATCACATTTACCAACAACGGTATTTATAATATCGGATGATCCAAAAGTCTCGATCCATTTTGTTGAAAGCATGGTCCAACGTTAATTATTGTTACATATATTATTTGTCAGAAGTCTATGTACAGTAGTGGCAAAAAAAACCGGACCGACACTTGTAGCTGATTTCAGAGCACGATAGACTGGTAACTAAGACTTTCGTGGTTCGAATCCCGCCTGGGAAGGAAACTTTTTTTTGTTCCTTATTCAAATTTATTCCCAATACTTTTCGATTGCTGGTAAAATTCATGTTCTGGGAATAATAAGTTAATTAAGTAGTAAAATATCGCTACAATCGAAAAGTATTGGGAATAAATTTGAATAAGGAACAAAAAAAGTTTCCTTCCCAGGCAGGATTCGAACCACGAAAGTCTTAGTTACCAGTCTGGAGTGAACAACGCCCTGAAATCAGATACAAGGGTCGGTCCTGTTTTTTCGCCACTACTGTACAATATCCAGTACAGTTCAATCTGTCTCCCTTCCATTTGGAAGCACTCCTCCCAGCGTTGCACTATCGCTCTAAAGCATTATGAAGCTTGTGTGGTGTAATAGCTGCTACTGCTTCGTAAATGCGTTGTCGTAAATGAGGAAGGTCACGAATCTTTGTATTGTACACATGGGACTTCATAAAACTCCAAGCAAAAAAATTAAGTGAGAGTTAAGTCTGGTGAACGTGGCGCCCACAGTCTTGGCGCAGCTCTGCCGATCCATTGATCCGGAAAGGTTTCATTCCGATAGTCACACTCAACCATAGCGAAGTGGGATGGAGAACCATCTTGCTGAAAGACAACAGAGTGTAAAACACCATCCTGAATAAACTGTGGTTCTAGGAGTTGTTGTAATTCTGGATATATCCCTTTGCCATTCGTATGTAGCAGTAGGTTGTTCGTCGGCCCATTTTCTACAGTTAAGCCTACTCAAACGACACAAGTTGAAATGTAGCCTCGTCACATAAAAGGATATGGTTTATTTGATTTTTATTAGCAACAGCCCCAAGTAGATCATGGCACAGAGCCTGACGGGCAGCATAATCTTCCTGTTCTAAATGATATAGCACTACCAGATGGCAGTAGCGGTTATTCAAGTGAAGTACATGAAGGCCAACTTCACCCCTTTTTTCGTGCATTAAGAAAATGTATTTTATTAATAAATTAAAATAAAATTAATTCTTCACTAAACCATATTTTGCTCTACTTTTCAATATCTTGTTCGGCTTAATCCGCTCAGTTAACGTTCACTGCAGCACTTCACACGAACCCCTCACCAGCCAGGCCACGTGGCTAGCAGACCAGCTGAAGGTCCGAATGAGACTTTCCTTTTCGCCTTCAGTACACACACCCGGTTGCCATGACAACGAGTTGCTTACTATGAATTACCGGTCCCTTTCGCGAGGCTATTAAGAAGGCCTGTGGAGCAGGCATTCATCTCCTTTCTCTGTTCTTGAAAGACAGATTCACTCTCTCGTCCAAACATTGGACTAGGGTGGCAAACCGTAATATTTTGCAACTAAATAAGAAAACATAAAATATTGTGTAAAGAAGTTCAATATTGTTTAAATTTAGTATATAACATATATATTTTGGTATTTTTTAACGTTAGCACCTCTTGAATATTATGTTTTGTATAGATTTTGAAATATTTTGAGTACCCTGTAATAAAGAAAGTTGGCATAACATTTGAAACTGCGTTGTACATTTGACCCGCGCGGACCAACGATTTCGCTTTTAGTCTGTACGTATTCTTTGTCGTGACAAGTGCAGTGAAGTGTGAAAGTGTTACCAAGTTATTAATACGATGAAAACATGAATCCGTTAAACGATTTAGTTTGTAATCTTTTGGAGACACCGTTCTCTCGTTGTTGTGCAGACGATAAGCAAGATATTTTAAAATACGGCAGACCAACACCTCATATTAATACAACTGTGAAAAAAGTGAAAAGTAGTGGTCGGTCATACAATATTCAGTTTCAGGATTCGTGGTATGCCGATTACAGATGGTTATGTGGGAGTCACTATAACGAGAAGTTATATTGTTGGCCTTGTCTTCTTCTGGGGAACAAGAAACTCGCTTGGAATTCAACTGGATTTTGCGATTTCAAAAATGTCAATCGCGGTCTTCACAGCCATGCAGATTCTGCTGAACACATCAAACGTATTTTGCAATTAAAGACACTACAGAAGAACATGAACACCATTGCGGATGCACTAAAGGAAAGTTCCAAGTTGTACGTAAGTCAATTTAATGAAAACGTACGTTTAAATAGACTAGTAATGCACACTGTAATCGACACGGTATTGTTTCTAAGCAAGCAGGAGTTGGCTTTTCGCGGTCATGATGAGAGTATTTCGTCACAGAACAGGGGGAATTTCAAAGAATTATTGGCTCTCCTCATTTCGAAAAGCCCTCAGGAAATTAGAAATCACTATGAAAAAATTAGGCCTGTTTTTTCTGGGGAATCTAAAACGATTCAAAATGAAATAATTGATTGTATTTCTGAATGCATCAATGAATATGTAAGAGATGAAATTACCAATGCCCCTTTCTTTTCCGTCCAAGTGGATGATACAACCGACATTTCTCAAAAATCTCAGTGTTCTTTCATAGTGAGATTTGTAACTATGGAGGGCGAACTTGTGGAACGTTTTCTTGGCTTCCATGATGTTAGCTCTGATCGGACATCACAGGCATTATTTTCTGTACTGGAAACAGTACTGGGGCCTTTGAATTATAAAAACAAACTTATCGGCCAATGTTATGATGGTGCTAGTGTGATGTCTGGGCACCTGAATGGACTTCAGAAAAGAGTTAAAGATGAAGCTCCACAAGCTGTTTTCATTCATTGCTTGGGTCATAGGCTTAATCTTGTTTTGCAACAAAGTTTTAGGAATATCCAGCAGTGTCGAATATTCTTTGCTAATATCAGCAGAATACCTTCTTTCTTCCACCATTCAGCCAAACGCACTTACGTAATGGATACAGTTGTTGGGAGGCGCATACCATCTGCGACAGATACCCGCTGGCTCTCAAATTCAAAGCTTATCTCCGTGGTTACTGAGGAGTGGGACAGCTTGAAAACAGTATTCGAAAACGTCATGAATGACAGGGAGTCAGATCAAACAGCTGTTCGACTTGCAAGGGGCTTCTTAAATGAAATGAATGATTTTGAATTTGCATTGTTGTCTCTTATTTTTAACGAACTTTTCCATGTGACAGAAATATTGTATAACGTGCTGCAGAAGAAATCTTTAGATCTCAATTATTGTGATGTTCAGATAAAAAACACTTGCCAACTGATCAGCAAGAAGAGAAATGAAGAACAGTTCACCACTATATTTGAGCTGGCGAAATGTCGAAGCGACATGTCGGGTAGAAAATATACAGGAGTTACAGATGATGGAATTTTCCAAAGATACAAAGCACTTTATTTTGAAATAATTGATACTGTCTTGATGGAGATGCATACAAGATTTGAGGACATAAACAAACTCTTGTTTATCTGCCTCTCTGATACTTCGAAATTTAAATCATATTCTGAAACATTCCCATTTGATGCTCTCTCTTCTTTGCAAAACACATTTCCAACATTTTTTTAAAAAATCCCTCGTCTCACAACTGAACTTGAGCTTCTGTATGCAGATGAACAATATAGGAATACCTCTGTGTCAAAACTAGTCTCTCTTCTTCGAGAAAATGAGGTTCATGAGGACGTATTTGAAGAATCATACAAGCTGTTCTGTTTGATTTTAACATTACCATTTACTAGTGCATCTGTCGAAAGGAGTTTCTCCTGTCTGCGTCGAATAAAAACTGACCTACGGGCTACAATGTGTCAACGAAGACTTTCGGCATTGGCAAATATATCAATTCAAAAGGAAGTTATTGAAAAAATATCCAAGAAGCAGCCGTTTCACGAGGACGTTGTGGAAAAATACGCCGCTCTCAAGGATAGGAGAATCAACCTTATCTACAAAAAATAGGTGAGTACATAATTATTATTAAATAGTAGAAAATCCAGTAATTTCATAGAAACTATGATGTCAGCCCCTCTGCGTTATTTCCTACTATCAGTGTGTGAACGTGATGTAAATTATTACGTCGTGAGATAGCGTTATCATGATCTATGGATCGATAGATGGAGTTGTAGTAGGCCTATATAGTATTTTAAAATTTAAAATTTGGGTAGTTCGTTAGTTACGAGTCGCACATGGCAGCAGATGTTATGTTGAGTGTAATCAATCAATTGCTCGTTCAGTTTATCTTATACTTGGAGGAATGCGGAGACGTATTTCACTTCTTTCTGAAGATTATGTAATTATTCTTCCATTGTGTGAAGACTTGTGTAGATTGTGGAGCGAACTGTAAGGTAAAAGACTTGAAAGGTATCTAAGAAAAGTAATGTTATCCCTTCGGATTTATTGTAAGTTTTCTGTTCAACAGAATACTGCTTTAATTTAATCGTAGCTTCTTGATTTTACTGGATAGGTATATTGGAAGTTGCATGTTCCGAAGTTGATTTATAATATGAATACAGCTTACGATTATGATTGTGATTTTGAATGTTGTTATGGGTAATATTTCTTGTGTACTCTTTTAATTTGATTTATTGTATAAAGTGTGTTAGATTTTGTCATTTTTATATCATGTGGGCTTGTGGTTGGTTTATTATGTTGTGGTATGCATTGTGTGGAAGTTTTGTTGGGACAGTGAATTCTTCGCGGTTAAGGGGACGTAGCTTCCGAAAATATTGAAAATTTGTATAATTTATATGCTATGCTTTTCATAAAACTTAAGAAAATGGTGAATATATTACATTAATTCAAAATGGCCATCGTATAGCTTACAAAAGCATTCGCGACGTCATCAACGACGTCACGGCTATACAACGATTCCAGAAAATTACCTAGAATTCTATTGGCCTTCACCTAATTTATTCGGCACGAGCCGCCACTGCCAGATGGTACGTGTAAATCGCAGAACTCTCCAGACTGTTGTCCTGGGAATGTCCAGTTCATGACTGACGCGGCGAGTCGCATGCTGAAGAAATGGAACATCATTTGCAGAGTTCTGTGGTCTGCCGGAACGTTTTTTATCAAGAAAACTTCCTGTTCTTTTGAATTTGTTCACTAACATCCCAACATTGGCTCTAGTAGGTGCTGTTTGTAAAATTTTCGTTCACATTCCTGACGCACTTCTTCATAGCTTAATAATCGCAATCGTGCGGAAACAATTGTTATTTCGTTCTTCAATAGTAACCATACTTCTTGATTAAACTGAAATAAAAAGGAAATATTACCGATTTAATGGAATTAGATCGAGACTTTTAGACCACTCTGTATTAAGGTGTGTAAGTATGACGGGAAATTGGATTCTGGCTTCATGTACACACCAAGAAGGCTTATGCAACTATCAAGATTAAGGCATGTTTATATTTTTCATGATACGAAGTATGAAAAATTGTGTCTCAAAAGATTTCATATAGTAGGTCTATCTCATTATACATTTTTTTGCAGGTTAGTTTTATTTTATAGCTTTACGAATGATGTTGACGTCCATTGAAAATATGCGTATCAATTTCTATGGCAACACCAGGGCTGCCAACCTAGATATCTGTACTGTTGAGTCATAACGAAACAGAGTTCTATTACACTTAAACCACAGTCTAGTATGTACAGTCACGAAGCTCAATATATAATAAATATGCATCCATAGATAGTTGCTAACCAGTAGGATCGCTACTATCGCCTCATTACAGACAAAGCGAAATAGTACCTGGACAGTCTGTTGTTCCTAGCAACTTCATCAACTCAAGTTTTGTGACTGTATATACTAGACTGTGCTTAAACTATGATTTATTTAACATTTTTATTTATTTGTTTGGGTAACAAACAACAGAACTTATCTAAAAACCAATAAATAAAGACTTCTTTTCAAATTTAAACTGACATAATTAGGAGCATTAAATCCAGACGTTTGAGATGGGCAGGGCATGTAGCACGTATGGGTGAATCCAGAAATGCATATAGAGTGTTAGCTGGGAGGCCTGAGGGAAAAAGACCTTTGGGGAGGCCGAGACGTAGACGGGAAGATAATATTAAAATGGATTTGAGGGAGGTGGGCTATGATGATAGAGACTGGATTAATCTTGCTCGGGATAGGGACCAATGGCGGGCTTATATGAGGGCGGCAATGAACCTGCGGGTTCCTTAAAAGCCAGTAAGTAAGTAAGTAATGGAAAAATCTATGAAATACTGGGTGTTCAGTTCAAAGTGTGTCATGGCTCGTTGTATGCCGTCATATGGCTAGTCGATGAGCCTAGAGAATTCAATCTTCCTACACTTCCGCAGAGGTGTATTACCTATGTGTAAGAGAAGTTGCATAGCAAGTACGGCGTTCATTCTGAAGAGTAGGCCTACTTACTGATATGTACGGTAACGCCGGTAGTGGCAGGAATGTGAACTGTTTGGAAACATGTACTGAGGTGGGTTTTTTCTTACTGTCAGGATATGGGGAGAGGGTTAAGACGATTACTTACGTATTTGTTGACATTAACTTCGACGGTCAACATGGACACGAAGCATTAGATTTGTATTGTGGAATGTTGCCGTACGCAACCGATGATAACAAATACCCTGCTTACGACTTGGCCGCGCAAAACACAGTTCGAAAGAGGTTATGGTAGCACACAGACAGTACAGACCGCAATCTCTTGCTACGACGTTCAAATTATACCATACATGTTCTCAAGTTCAGATTGAACGCCTTGATTAATAGGCAACTTCTCTGACATAAAAGCTGAAACTCGCTTCAAATCGCTGACTCACAACAGTGACGTCATGACACACTTTGAAATGAACACTCAGTAGATTTTTTGAACATCTTAGTATTCAAAAAATAAAATTATAATCTCTACGGATAATTAAAAAAATTTTTTGCACTCATTAGTGAACATTTTTACGCAGGGCAAATTAAAAAAAAAAAATCTGTTTCACAGGATTGTTTAGCTATATGCCTAAAATCACTGTGCCAAATTTTATTAAATTACCTCTGTTAGTTAGAAGAAAATGTTCCTTATACGTTAAAAAATTTGCATGCATATAAATACAAATTCAATAAATACAGTGGAAGCTCTTAAGTTCGACATCCTATAGTTCGAGTGCTTACATAGGAGAATTAGTCACGCCCCTATACGGGCACTAAGAAATGGGTTTGCCATTTGAATGGGAATTGGTTCTGTGTCTTGTAGTGATACTCTTGTTGAAGGTAAACAGAATATTTTATTGATTAGGACATCCATATTGATCACTGATTTTAAATTAATGAACTCTTCTTTTTCTGTTTGAGAATTGTGCCGTTTGTGAGATGGAACTGTCGAAACCCACTGTGGTACTAGAAGCACAAACACAAGTCTCGGGGCGGGCAGGAAATGCAAGTACAGTACTGTATTCGTTGATGGATAACCAATAAGAATTTGTATTCATTTCACCTGCCACACCCACTACCTTATTGGACTGAACTTTCAATTCTGTTCAGTCGAGCTTAGGAGAGTCCACTGTACATCTTCCTATTTTTAAGACGAAATATTTGTAATGTAATTTAATTAATTATATAAATTTATATTTTTATTAAATCAATTAAATAATAAGTTTTCATATAAAAATATTTTAGATACATTTGTAATCGAATTCGGACCTGAAATTTTGGGAATATATTCTGAACATAACAAACTAAATTATGAACCTATTTTTGAAAAACCGGTTTTATGACACAAACCGCATAAGCTACATCACTCCCCCTTAAGGTAACCAAACGCAGGACTAGTTATTACAAAAAGGTTCCAAAAATAATAATTGGGTCCTTCTTCTAGTAATAAAGATATGCATTACGTCAGCGTTTCTCGAACTATGGTCCGCGGACCACCTGTAGTCCTCGAGGTCTGCCCTTGTGGTCCTTCAAAAAAGACAGAAGAAAAAATCAAATTCAAAGGAATTGCGTATCACACTACAGCTGAAAATCTCAGACTTTGTAAATGACACATGGCAATCGCCTTTCACATTTTCTCCCGGTACTGACATTTTATGAAATTTATTACCCTACCCGTCTATCGACTTCCCACTCTACTCTCAGCAAAAAAAGAGGGATTTAAAGCATTATGAAGTGGTGTTTCTTGCTGTCTTTTCCCTGCACATCTGGCGCCGCGCCTGTAACCCAGCTAGGGACTACCCGAATTCATAACAGGACCAAAGTACCGAACCTTTTCATGTATTTATGATTTTCTTAATAGTTTGCACATTGAAATGGTCACTTACGTACGTCGTACACCAATAATAGAACATCCAAAATTGCATCTTTACTTGTTGAAAATCGGGCATGTTTCTGAATTATTTTTTTTTTCTCTTTTTGCAGATGACGATATAAGAAATTTCCTTCTATTAACATTAACTTAATTAGTTAATAACTTACTTACTTACTACTTACTTACTTACTGGCTTTTAAGGAACCTAGTGGTTCATTGCCACCCTCACATAAGCCCGCCATTGGTCCCTATCCTGAGCAAGATTAATCCAGTCTCTACCATCATATCCCACCTCCCTCAAATCCATTTTAATATTATCTTCCCACCTACGTCTCGGCCTCCCCAAAGGTCTTTTTCCCTCCGGCCTCCCAACTAACACTTTGCTGTGGTCGTGCCGGAGAATCAGTCCCATTCCGAGGCTTACTGCTAGGTTTCGCAACAAGCTGTTTTTTACGGTGATGGGTTGTTAGCCCTTCGCCCAACCCCCAAGCTGGAGGACCACCCCTTATCGGCTGTCCATGACTGCTTATTCAATATATTCGCAGCTACCTTCCATATCTGGAGGCCGTCTCCTCTATCCGAAAGCTGAGGACGCGCCATGCCGTGGTGATAGGGACCCACAATACATGGCTTAATTAGTTAATACTAATGTAGAATTAATTGAATTAAATTAATTTTAATTAATTATTTCAACATTAAAATGTAAGTAGGTGATATTAAAATATGCTACATAAATGATAAATTTGCTTTGGAAGGGAACAAGAGTAAGGTGGTCCGCGGAACTGTTTGACCTAAAAAAAGTGGTCCCCACTTCAGCAAAGTTTGAGAAACGCTGCATTACGTGTTTTCTGCTGGAATTATAATTATGAATTGGTCCTTCTTCTACTGACTAAATGCGCCTTCTAAAGAAGTACAATAAAATGGAAAAAAGTAATTTTTGAAAAAATTGTTACTTTGGCACGTTCTTGAGTAGCCACATCAAATAGATGAAGATGTGATTCCAAAGAAAATTCATTAGGTTATGTTAGGTTAGAACTTCCATCCGATTCAAAGAGGAGGCTGACTCAATCACAACTGGACCTATCAAATTTTAAGCTGGCATATACAAGCATTAATATAATATATCGCCGGACTCAGATTATATTTGGGGGAATGTGGTAATGGCAGACGTAATTAAAACCCGACACAGATCGCAGATGTCTCTACTGACACTGTGTTACAGGACGTATGGCGACAATAAATTGCCAATGTCCATTATTTCCGCTCACAGCTATCTGCTGTCAAACACTTTCAGCGGAACAGCGGAGCGTTGTTCACATCATTTTGGTAAAAGTCAATTCGGCCGAAACGAACTTTGAACATGTTGCCAGAAGTCACAGAAATATCGACCGTTAATGAATACTGAATTTTCACAACTGCGGAACGTGTCAGCCACTGCTCTCTCTTGTTTGTGGATTCGGTCTCGTCGACGGGTTAATCTGAAAGAGGTATCCCATTTAAAGGAAAGCTGTTACGATTCAGTACAGGCCCATCAGATATTATGCTATTGCATTGATTCTGTTCAAGAGAAAATAATTAATGGGTTTACGAACTCACTTTCAGACTGAAGTTTTCGGACCAGCTTGCACGTTCCATCTCATCAGACTACAGTGCTTTCTAATAACTAAAGGATCGCCCGGTGATCTGGCCATTATGCTTGGCTAGCGAAAGCAACTCGACGTGATAACATCGTAGTTCTCGGCTCTCTCAATGCCAGACGTCGGATCCTAAATTCCTAGCCAAATGCTGTTGTTTTTACGTAGAACTAAGTCTTTATCCTCACTAAGAATGGAGGATAACTTGGAAATTGACAGTCACTTAAAAATGCAATTACCTTTATTCTCCTTGTCTTCCCCTGTTCTCCTTGTATTCCCCTTGTTATCCTTCTTTCCGCTCTATCATATTGTCTTCCCCGTGTTCCTCTTGTTCTCCTCCTCTTCCCTTCTCCTTCTATTCCCCTTGTTCTTTTTGTGTTTCTCTTGTTTTCCTTGTAGTCCATTTTACTCCGTGCATGCCCCTTGTTCACCTTGTATTCCCCATGTTCTCATTGTTGCCCGCACCCTTGTTCTCCACGTATTGTTATTTCATCGTATTTCTCTTGCTCCGCACGTATTCCCTTTGTACTCGTATTCTTGTATACTCCATGTTACATTGTTTCCCCTTTCTTCTCCATGCATTCCCCTTACTTTCTTCGCATTTCTCATCTTCTACACGTATTCCCCTTGTTCTTCTTGTATTCCCCTTTTCCTCCATGCATTCCCCTTGTTTTATTTGTATTTTCCTTTGTTATCATTATATTCATTTTGTTATTATTATATTCCCCTTATTATAATTATATTCCCCTTGTTTTCCTTGTATTTTCCTTGTTATCATTATATTCACCTTATTATCATTATATTCACCTTGTTATCATTATATTCCCCTTGTTATCATTATATTCCCCTTGTTTTCCTTGAATTTGCCTTGTTATCATTATATTCACCTTATTATCATTATATTCACCTTGTTATCATTATATTCCCCTTGTTATCATTATCTTCCCCTTGTTTTCCTTGTATTTGCCTTGTTATCATTATATTCACCTTATTATCATTATATTCCCCTTCTCTTCCTTGTATTTGCCTTGTTATCATTATATTCACCTTGTTATCATTATATTCACCTTGGCATCATTATATTCACCTTGTTATCATTATATTCCCCTTATTATCATTATATTCCCCTTGTTTTCCTTGTATTTGCCTTGTTATCATTATATTCACCTTATTATCGTTATATTCCCCTTGTTTTCCTTGTATTTGCCTTGTTATAATTATATTCACCTTGTTATCATTATATTCACCTTGTTATCATTATATTCACCTTGTTATCATTATATTCACCTTGGCATCATTATATTCACCTTGTTATCATTATATTCCCCTTATTATCATTATATTCCCCTTGTTTTCCTTGTATTTGCCTTGTTATTGTATTCACCTTGTTATCATTATATTCACCTTGTTATCATTATATTCACCTTGGCATAATTATATTCACCTTGTTATCATTATATTCCCCTTATTATCATTATATTCACATTGTCATCATTATATTCACCTTGTTTTCCTTGTATTTGCCTTGTTATCATTATATTCACCTTGTTATCATTATATTCACCTTGTTATCATTATATTCACCTTGGCATCATTATATTCACCTTGTTATCATTATATTCACCTTGTTATCATTATATTCCCCTTATTATCATTATATTCCCCTTGTTTTCCTTGTATTTGCATTGTTATCATTATATTCACCTTGTTATCATTATATTCCCCTTATTATCATTATATTCATCTTGGCATCATTATATTCACCTTGTTATCATTATATTCCCTTTGTTATCATTATATTCCCCTTTTTATCATTATATTCCCCTTTTTAACATTATATTCCCCTTATTATCATTATATTCACCTTGGCATCATTATATTCACCTTGTTATCATTATATTCCCCTTTTTATCATTATATTCCCCTTATTATCATTATATTCACCTTGTTATCATTATATTCCCCTTATTATCATTATATTCACCTTGTTATCATTATATTCCCCTTATTATCATTATATTCGCCTTGGCATCATTATATTCACCTTGTTATCATTATATTCCCCTTGTTATCATTATATTCCCCTTTTTATCATTATATTCCCCTTATTATCATTATATTCACCTTGGCATCATTATATTCACCTTGTTATCATTATATTCCCCTTATTATCATTATATTCCTCTTGGTTTCCTTCTATTTCCCTTGTTATCATATTCACCTTGTTATCATTATATTCACTTTGGTATCATTATATTCCCCTTGTTATCATTATACTACCCTTGTTTTCCTTGTATTTTCCTTGTTATCATTATACTCGTATTCACCTTGTTATCATTATATTCCCCTTGTTTTCCTTGTATTTTCCTTGTTACCATTATATTCACCTTGTTATCATTATATTCCCCTTGTTCTCCTCGTATTTGCCTTGTTCTCTCTTTATTCCTCAAGTTTTCCTTCCATGCCCCTTGTCCTCCTTGTATTCCCCATGTTCTCATTGTCGACCCCCTTCCTCTCCTTTATTCTTATTTTTATCGTATTCCTCTTGCTCTGCACGTATGCCCCTTGATCTCCTCGTATTTCTCTTGTTCTATTAGCATTTCCCTTGTACTCTTTATAGGCCCTATATCTCATGTTCTCATTATATTCCCCTTGTTCTCCATGTAAAATCCTTATTTTCCTCGTATCCCTCTACCTCTAACGTATTCTCCTTGTTCTCCTAGTATTTCCCTTGTTCTTCTTGTCGTCCCCTTGTTCTCCTTGTCTTCCCCTTGTCTTTCCCTTGTTTTCCTCGCATTCCCCTTGTTCTCCATGTTCTGCTTCTATTTCCCTTGTTCTTCTCTTCCCCATGTTTTCATTGTATTCCCCTTCTTCTCCATGTATCTGATTTGTTTTCCTCGTATTCTCGTTATTTTCCTTGTAGGCCATTCCCCTCGTTTTCCTCACATTCATTTTGTTCTAATATTCCCTTTATTCTGCCTGTATTTCCCATGTTCTCCTTGTATTACCCTTGTTATCCTTCTATTTAAAGAAAGATCGAGGTATGGAAATATCCACATGTTGGTTCCTCTGTGTATCGCCGAAAACCCAAAAAAAAATGAGAGAGAGGATGGTGACCCAGCTCTCACGCCATCATCGAAACCAGAAACAGCGGACAACTCTAGTAGATAACCCAACTATATCACGACTACTTGTCCCGTACAATTGACAACTGGCACCACGGGGGGGGGGGGACTGGCACTTCATAGAAATATACGCTATCCGAGTTTATAGGACGGGATGTGGTACCACCCTAAGCAATCCAACCAAAATGCCTACATTTTTTGTGCATCCATAACGGAATCAAAAACTTAAATAGTTATGTTACATTGCAATATTTTACACCTCATAATATACAAAGTATCAGGTCTCGTAATGCACATTTAGGCTATAAATTTCTGTTTCGAAATAGCGAATGCAAGATTTTCTCCTGCAGATATCCGTGCGTCGATCTCATAATGCAGCCGAGAGTTCACGTGTTGGCGGCGGGCGTCTAGAAGCTCTTAATGTTCCGAACATCTTTCCCCCACGCCTTTGCGACTATAACACTGTCATTTCCTTGGACGTAAAATGGTCTGTAAGACGTCGGAGGGAGGCCCTCTGATATGAGGAAGGATAGCCAAGGAAGGCAACAGTAAAAAACGACCAGTTACGACCTAGCCGATAGATTCCATATTGCCCGACAGATACAATGGGGATGAAGCTGCAGTGCGTATTATTATTATTATTATTATTATTATTATTATTATTATTATTATTAGTGGTAATAATTATAACAATAATAACAATAGTAATAATGACATTACTAATATGCAATTTTGTCCATATTCTACAGGGTGATTCACGAGAAAAGGTAAAAAATTTAGGGTGTGAATTCTGAAGTCATTCTGAGTCAAAAAGTTCATATGAATATGGGTCCGTTTTCGAAAGGTTACGGAGATATTGCTCTTTGATTTCACAAAAACTTCTGTAATTCCATTATACTGACTCGCATTTAGAGACAGATAACATACAAATTTAAAATTTATATTCACGTATGCATACATACCTAATATTCTAGACGTCGGGGTCGATGTTTTCGCACATTTTCAAAAGTACCTCCATCTGCTTCAATGCACTGTTGCGCTCGGGCGTGAATCGCGCTCGTCGCTCGGGAGAGTTGCTCGTGGCTGTTCTTTATGCGGCGCACAGCATCCAAAATACGATCGATTAACGCCTCTCTCGTTTCCACCTTCCTTTGCTATACCAAGTCTTTCATCCAACCCCATAGATAGTAAATACTCTTCGATATGGTACCCTTCTGTTCGGAAAGCGTCGTTCATATTCAGCGACGGCACGCAAGGAACTTCCATCGCACAAATCATAAACTTGCACAATATCGGCGTATTCTGCAGTCGAAAATGTATAAGGCATCTTGAAAAACACAATTTAACACTTCCGATAACTGTACCTGTATAACTACTGTACTGTAGGTAGCTGACTGAACTCCTGTGAACTGATAGTGTAGTTTTGATATGTGCGGGTTCTGTGTCATTACATCAGACAAGGGCAGGCGATTGGAAATTTGTAATGTCCCACCACTCGGTTTGTGAGGTGAATGAACTTCTCTTATCCACATCGTTCACAATGCAGAATCCAACGTTACGTCATTCATTGCGATCGGTGACCTTGTTTCACGTCTCACGTCAGCAGCATATGGTAACGTCTGATTCACATTGGGGCGAGACAAAAAAATGCATCTAGCTCCTCCATCGTTCGAAAACGGATCTATGTTCATATGAACTTTTTCACTCAAAATGGCCTAAGATATCGTATCCTAAATTTTTTTACCTTTCCTCATGAATCACCCTGTATACTTTAACAACTCTGTAATGCATTTCTCTTGTGAATCTTATGCCTCTCTTCTGTTTTACGTAAAATTTGTACGTCAGAATGTATGAAGCGTTATACTGCAAACTTAATAGTTTTGAGCGAAAATTA
Organism: Periplaneta americana; assembly: GCF_040183065.1. NCBI lineage: Eukaryota > Metazoa > Arthropoda > Insecta > Blattodea > Blattidae > Periplaneta > Periplaneta americana. The sequence goes on along the minus strand of NC_091124.1, from coordinate 29,567,273 downwards.
TCTTCCCCAGAATATTCCCAAGTCATTAAGACTGTAGCAAGGAAGAGAAATTTACCTGTTTATTACATCTGAAGATAAGGGAACGACTTGGAATGGAGTGTTTGTTCTACATCACTGCAGTCATAAAGCTGGATGTTTATTTCGAAGAAAACTTCTGTGCTTTATATGGTCTCGCCCCATATCTAGGCCATTGCCAAGCAGAGAGTCTGCTTTCCGCAGCTACAAAGGAGAGAAAATAACGTCTCTACATTGTTCCTTTGACATACATGTTTCCGTCCTTAAAATTAGAGCATTCCAGTTGTTTCAAATCTAGGAATTTCAGATAACGATTACAAAAGGAATGGCTTTTTCACAGAAACAAGAAATGGCTTCCGTCTGCAAGTATCCCAGTTCATTCCTAATCTGATGGAAATTACAAATAGTTCAAGATATACCTTTTATGTATTTGCACGTGTATTTTATCCAAACGATATTGAGAATAATAGATTTAACTTTTGATAATACAATACTGGGTTACTACAAAAGGAATAGACACTTTCGATGTTGTATAAAACAAAACCTATTTGTGATATTGACATGCGTTTTGTGCTTTTAGGTTGATGAACTAGAAGTTTCGTCAAGACACACTGTTGGTACAACTGCGCTGATTGTTGCTCTGGCGCAAGCATAATGGCTATCTGTGATCAGGGTTGGGCAGTATTTGAAATACATTTGTATTTTGAATTTTGTAATTTGCAAGGATTTTCGAAAATATTTTGTATTTTGTATTTAAATACATAAAATTGATGTATTTTGTATTTCAAATACTTAAAATACTTTTTCCTTCTTGTTATTCAAGTTTTGGATTTCGATTTGAAGAATGAATTTTTGTCTTATTTGTCTACCCATTTCAGTTGTGCTAGCCGTACACTTAGTTTTCTTGCCACAAATGATTTCCTTAATGCCATGAAGAAATCTCCAACATCAAGGATCCATCACCCAACACTTGCTAAATGTTTGGCATTGTGGAATGCGTCTAGGAGACTCAAATACTCAGAAATTATATCAGATGTCTTGAAATATTCAATAAAGTTTCCTTGCCCAACTCGATGGAATTCTCTTTATGACTCAATCTCTCAAATATTGCAATTCAAACATGATATAAACAGTATATGTGAAAAACTGGGATTGCCAACCTTCAAAGATGTTGAGTTTCAGTACCTTGAAGAATATTGTGCAGTTCTGAAACCCATTGCCGTAGCCCTTAATTCAATGCAAATGAGAAGACGTGCTATTACGGCCAACTTTTGTCCACATTAATTTCCCTTAAAACAGATTACATATTCTGTTACCTAGTAATCTACGCCATCTATACCAAGTAACTCCAATCCTAATAAGTTCACTTTCATCAAGATTTAAAGTGATGTTTGATCTGATCCCAGTAGAAAATTGAGCTATTTTGGCAGCTTGCTCCACCCATCATTGAAGATGAGATGGCTACCTGACATTTCCTCACTAAGTGATAAGAAGAGGACACAGAATATGTGTTGTGAAATCAGCTGAGCAGTTGTCTGCTACATCTTTGGTCAGTTCAGACGATGAAGACAATTTTTATGTTTTCAACTCAAGTAAAACAGACTTTGAAAAGCAAAAAGAAAAGGACTTGTCTGCTGTAGAGTATGAGCTCATACAATTCTTCAATGGCAAAGGGACAGCCCTGTGCACTCTAGAGAATTACCCAACAGTGAAACAAGCTTTTATAAATATAATACAAGTTTGTGTTCCTCTACGCCTGTAGAAAGACTGTTTTGTTTTGCAGGATTTATTCATTCACAAGCAAGGGGATCCTTATCTTATGAACATTTGAGGAACTGGTTGTTTTCAAAGGGAGCAGTAATTATTAATATGTAGCATAATTTCTTTGCTGACTGGGAAAAGGAAGAAGTTCAGTTACAGTGTTTATATAAAACTTCGAGGTAAAAATACTTTTAATGTTAATATAATATTTTAGATTTTCAGTAATATTCTTAGGCCTATATATTTTATCGAGTATTTGAAATACAAATGTATTTTGAGTATTTGAAATACAAGTGTGTTAAAAATTATCTGGACGAAACAATTCCACAGTGCTGGATTGGCCGTGCAAGAGACGGGTAGTTGTGGAAGTATTTTTTCATATCGTTCAATAATACTAAGACCGTTACACTTCAATGCTTCTTTCTTCAGATTTTTTAAATTTATTATTGGTTTTTAGATATGTTTGATTATTTTGTTTTATTTACCAAATATGTTTAACCTTATCTTCGTGACCATCTATGAAATCTATTATGAACGTTTTCAGATTAAAATATATATATATATATATATATATATATATATATATATATATATATATATATCAAAGGAACATAAATGGTTACCATTAGCTATTTCATATTAATGGAGAAAAATTCGCTCCGGCGCCGAGGATCGAACTCGGGACCCCCAGTTATACTCACTGGGTGCTCTAACACGGTTTATTAGTAAAACCGTTACTGTATAATTTAATGATTTGAAGGAAAAAATTGTTCCGGACCCGCGTATTGAATCCGGGACCTTTGGCTGAGCGTTCCAACGCTCTATCGACTGAGCTTTCCAGGAACGTACTAGACATCGGCTCAATTTTTCCACTTTATATCCATATACCTCAGGCGGGCTGACAAGACGTCAGAAACCCAACATCGAGAGCTCACAAACTCTGTGTGACTTCAATTGTGGTTTTCTGTTAACGAACAGTGACGTATGTTATGCAAATCTGGCTTTCAGGTATAGCTCCCTATGAAGCTGATTTGAATAGTTGTTAGTGTAATACATTTGTGTGTGTATCTGTTGAATAAATACACATCTATACTAATAATAAATCTGTAGCCGAAATTTTTCTGGTAATTTTCGATTTTCCAAAAATATTTGGTCCTAACATATATAATTAACCGCCCTGAAACCGAAAATCGCCTTTTTGAAATTGTTGTTTGTATGTCTGTCTGTCTGTCTGTCTGTCTATCTGTCTGTCTGTCTGTCTGTCTGGATGTTTGTTACCTTTTCACGCGATAATGGCTGAATCGATTTATATGAAAACTGGAATATAAATTAAGTTCGTCGTAACTTAGAGTTTAGGCTATATGGCATTCAAAATATTTTATTTAAAAGGGGGGTCATAAGGGGGCTTGAATTAAATAAATCGAAATATCTCACTTATTATTAATTTTCATGAAAAATATTACATAACAAACGTTTCTTTAAACATAATTTCCGATAAGTTTTATTCCATGCAAAGTTTTTATAGGACTGATATTTAATGAGATAAATGAGTTTCAAAATTACAATAACAACGCCATCTAAGGCGGTGTAATGAAATAAAAAACAAATGACTTCGTCTATAAGGGGCCTTGAACAACAACAATCGAAAGCTATGAAACATATGGTAGCCTACAGAGAATGTTTCTGTGTTTGTATGAAGTAATATTGGAAGCTAAATTAACCAATTTGTATAATTAATTATTAATTCACCATTGGAAAGTGTAATTTCTCTAGATGGACATAATGCTATAATGTTATTACAGTAACTTCTGAGTGAATCGAGGACAGATAAGATTAAAATAGCTTCTTATGCACAGAAAACTTGTAGGCATTCGTTTACTGTATTTCCTAAAATAATTTTTATGACCAAGTGAGTGGTCTCTGGATCAAAATGATCGCGTTTTAATTTTTTAATACAATTTAAATTAAGTAACATATTAAACGATATATCATTCTATCAAACACGAATGTTCCCTGGATCAAATGTCCTATTTTAATTATGTAATTACTTTATATTTATTTCTAACAGGTGCAGCGGAGCGCACGGGTACGGCTAGTCTGTCTATAATAGTAATATACGTTACAAGAGCAGTATGTTGACGTTTTCATGTTCGAGGAAAAGATTGAAAAAGCGAAACGTAGTTGAGCTTTTTTAATTTCCGAGAACATGAAAACAAACATACCGCTCGTGTATCGTATATTATTTTGTGCGAAGATCGTTTATTACATACCTGAAAGACGAATTTCTAATTAGTTGCAATGAAATCTCCATCTTGGTTTCTGTTTAATGACGGCAACTTCGGAAAACCAAAATATCTTTCTTCAACATTGTTGCTATAAAATGTTTTCTGTGTTTACTATACTCCAGCAGACCGTGATATACGTCTGTCTTTTTTTCCCCCCAGTCTATAAATGCGAACTTAAACAAACGGTAAGGTTATGTAATGATTTAGGCTATTTTTCATTTTAATATTTTAACAATATTATTTATATAACATATTGCAGTAATAACATCCGCATCTGGAATCTTGTTGATTTCTTCACGGCTTCCTTAATGTTACTTGTATCAGGAATGCAATAAGTTTCGTGGATTAGTAGACTTTACTTATTTTTTGCAAATATTTAAATAAAATAATTAACATTGCAATTTAGGTGAAATTGCAGTGGTAAGTTTCCAATTTATAATTATTACTATGTTAAACGTCTCTAAAAAATAATATGTTAAAAGTCTAAAGCAGTAAAATGAATGTGGCGCTTAAGCGGTAAGGAGAGGGAAATTGTTATGTGTGTTACGTTGGGAATACTGAATGTGGTATTTCACACTTACCGCGTATTGGTTCTGTGAGGAAAACAAGCAAATACGCACGATCTCGCACAAAATATATTTCACCACCCTGGTTTAGGACATGAGATAACTTACACACGGACAAATTATGCAACAAAATCCTCTTCTTCGCTGTAGATAGACTGAAAACTCTTGTATTCATAAAACTATGGAAATCGTTGCTTTACAGTTTCACAATATTTCGCGCTGTGAGAAAGTAGAAACGGAATACAGTTCTTCAGTATTTTTGTTTTAGCAGAAAGTACAGACACGATCCCCCGACCCAGCAGGTCTATTACCTGCGAATATTGGACTGGTGGTGTCATCCATCTCTGACAAGCCGCGACCTCGCCCCCCCCCCCCCCGCCATCAAACTGAAGACCCTCGTAACATCTCCCCTGAGAGCCATCCACGCGCCTCTTAGCAGCTGTGTCGCATGGGCCTCTTTCTTTTATGGATAGCCACTATGATATTAACAGTGCGGCGGGAGGCGTGTGGACGGCGCTTCAACACCGCGTACCACTACGTATTTATTAGCGCGTGTGTGTTTGTTGTGTGCTATAATTCAGGTCCGTTCACGACCTGGACCAAGTGTATCTGTATCATTAAGTGTACGTTAAGTACCGCCACACTTACTGCTACTCATGCTACTAATAGAGTTATACTGTGTAATTTCTGTCCCTACTAAACCCCATTTTTCATTACATATAATAGAAAAAGTTCAGTCTACACCTCTTCCAAACGAAAATCGATGTTTAGAATTGATAGAAATAGCAAAATATTTACAACCTTAATGAGTTCCCAATTGTTACCAACCTACCTAACCCAATCCAATCAAATCCATCCCAACCCAATCTAATTCAATCTAACCAAATCAAACTCAATCCAATCCAACCCAATACAATCCAATCCAACTCAGCCTAACGAAATCAAACCCAACCCAATCAAACTCAACCCAATGCAATCCAATCAAACCCAACCCAACCCAATCCAATCAAATCCAACCCAACCCAACCAAATCAAGCTCTATCCAATCGAATCCAACCCAATCCAATCTAATCCAACGCAACCTAACCAAATCAAACCCAACCCAATTCAATCAAATCCAACCCAACCCAATCCAATCCAACCCAATCTAACCAAATCAAACTCCATCCAATCGAATCCAACCCAATCCAATCTAATCCAACGCAACCTAACCAAATCAAATCCAACCCAATTCAATCAAATCGAACCCAACCCAATCCAATCTAACCAAATCAAACTCAATCCAATCCAACCCAATACAATCCAGTCCAACGCAACCTAACCAAATCAAACCCAACCCAATCCAATCCAATCAAACCTAACCCAACCCAACCCAATCCAATCTAACCAAATCAAACTCCATCCAATCGAATCCAACCCAATCCAATCTAATCCAACGCAACCTAACCAAATCAAACCCAACCCAACCCAATCCAATCCAACCCAAACTAACCAAATCAAACTCAATCTAATCCAATCCAACGCAACCTAACCAAATCAAACCCAACCCAACTCAACCCAATTCAATCAAATCCAACCCAACCCAATCAAACCGAACCCAACCCAAAGCAATCAAATCCAACCCAACCCACCCAATCCAATCTAACCAAATCAAACTCAATCCAATTCAATCCAACCCAACCCAATCCAATCTAACGCAACCTAACCAAATCAAACCCAATCCAATCAAATCCAACTTAACCCAACCCAATCCAATCAAATCCAACAAAACTCTGTCCAACCCAACCCAACCCAACCCAATCCAATCTAATCCAATCTAACCAAATCAAACTCAATCCAATCCAATACAATAAAACTCTGTGCAACCTAGCCCAATCATCCCAATTCAACCAAATCCAACCCAACCCAACCCAATCAAATTCAACTCAACCCACCCCAATCTAATCAAATCCAACACAACCCAACCAAGTCAAACAACTCAATCCAAACCAACTAACATTTCAAGTGAAAATAATTGAGGACAGTTCCTATGTTATAAAAATGTTACATTTGCAACTGATGGAAAGCATCCCCTATTATTGCTGCTCTCACTGCTATTGTTGCTGCTATGTTATTGCTTCTATTACTACCATTTCTATTATTGCTACTTACAACTTACAAATGGCTTTTAAGGAACCCGAAGGTTCATTGCCGCTGTCACATAAGCCCGCCATCGGTCCCTATCCTGTAATCCAGTCTTTATCAACATCTATTATTGCTACTACTATTACAAATTACTAATGCTACTATTACTTTTATTGCTAATATTACTATTACTTACTTACTTACTGGCTTTTAAGGAACCCGCAGGTTCATTGCCGCCCTCACATAAGCCCGCCATTGGTCCCTATCCTGAGCAAGATTAATCCAGTCTCTACCTTCATATCCCACCTCCCTCAAATCCATTTTAATATTATCTTCCCATCTACGTCTCGGCCTCCCCAAAGGTCTTTTGCCCTCCGGCCTCCCAACTAACACTCTGCTGTTAATAATACAGGGACATCATTTTATTTTTACTTGCATTTTAATTGTACCTGCATTTCTGAATGCACTTCATTCCCACCCCTTCAGTAATGTCCTTGCTCCAGTCAGACACACAAACTTACGGCTGCTGCTGCATTCGAAGTCTTCAAGCAGTGAAGTAAACACTGCAGTGTATAGTGTGTTTCAGAAATATGGTTGCGTTTTCTATAGAAGACAGAACCTATATTAATAATATCGTACTAAAAAATTATATTCAAGAAACGAAAAATTCAATTTCAGAGAATATGCTTCAAAATGTTTTTAATGATATGCGTAAAAAATTGAAGCCTGCATTGTAATGAACGGCAACCATTTTCAGCAACTTGTTTACAAATTCAGATTAGCTTATTTTGAATTGAGGTGGCTAGAAGCAAAGGAATGCTAGTGACATTTGTAATAACATGAGTTAAGTGCATCCAGTGTAAGCTAAAGTATCTAAAATTTTAGTGGCAAAGGGATATTTTAAACGCATCACATATTAAAACTTAAATAAAAATTTCACCGATTTTACGAAAGCTTAAATATTTAAACCCCATTTTCTCAAAAGAAACTTAAGTGCACTTACAGGCCTTTACTTATGACCCCCTCAATTTAAGTGCACTCTCTATATTGTATGTTAACATCAATAATTAATATGCTAAATAAAGTAGACATTACATAACGAACATAGTCGCCTGAAAAGTTGAGTTTTTGAAAAAAAATGTTACTACTCTGCTGTACTTTGATAAATTCCGTAAAAGTGGTGATCAAACTGAAAATTGTAATATCGTATTTCCCTACAACATAAATGGATACACTACTTTTCTCTCCTCCTATACCTAGTAAAATGATTTGTTTACATATTGCACTAGTAACATCAAACTCCTGTAATGGAAGGGGGCAACAGTGTTTCCGAGTATAGCCAGGTTAATGTTAAAAATGTTGGTAAAAATAAAGTGATGTCCCTGTATAAGTTTTTAGACTACAGAGTTCTGTGCTGCACAGACCATCTTTACGCTGAACTACGAGTTGGTGCGATCACCTGTTGACAGTTGTATAGCTCTACTATGATGCATGTCTTCACGCCAAACTCTGTATGGGTGTGATCGTCTGTCGACAGATGTATATGTTTACGCAGAACTATATATGGGTGCGGATAACAAGGATAGTACGAGGAGAACCACAGGATACAATATAGCCTAAACAAAGCGAATACAAGGAGAACAAGGGGAAGACAATGAGATCTAGGGGAATACAAGGAGAACAGAGAATATAACGAGAACAAGAGGAACAGAAGAAGAAAAGTGGGAATACAAGGAGAACAGGAGAATACGAAGAGAATGAGAGGAATATAAGGAGAATGAGGGCAATGCAAGGAGAGCAGGGGGAATATAAAAACAACCATGGAATATAACGAGAAAAAGGGGAATACAAGAGGAAAAGAGGAAAGACGAGGAGAACGAGAACAAGAGGAAGACGATTAGAAAAGAGGAACACGGGGGGAACAGGGGGGAATACAAGGGGAACGAGGAGAATGCAAGGAGAACGATGGAAATGCAAGGAGAACGATGGAAATGCAAGGAGAACGATGGAAATACAAGGAGAACGATGGAAATGCAAGGAGAACGATGAAAATGCAAGAAGAACGATGGAAATGCAAGGAGAACGATGGAAATGCAAGAAGAACGATGGAAATGCAAGTAGAACGATGGAAATGCAAGGAGAACGATGTAAATGCAAGGAGAACGATGTAAATGCAAGGAGAACGATGGAAATGCAAGGAGAACGATGGAAATGCAAGAAGAACGATGGAAATGCAAGGAGAACGATGGAAATGCAAGAAGAACGATGGAAATGCAAGGAGTACGATGGAAATGCAAGGAGAACGATGGAAATCCAAGGAGAATGATGGAAATGCAAGGAGAACGATGGAAATGCAAGGAGAACGATGGAAATGCAAGGAGAACGATGGAAATGCAAGGAGAACGATGGGAATGCAAGAAGAACGATGGAAATGCAAGGAGAACGATGGAAATGCAAGAAAAACGATGGAAATGCAAGGAGAACGATGGAAATGCAAGGAGAACGATGGAAATGCAAGAAGAACGATGAAAATGCAAGGAGAACGATGGAAATGCAAGGAGAACGATGGAAATGCAAGGAGAACGATGGAAATGCAAGGAGAATGATGGAAATGCAAGGAGAACGATGGGAATGCAAGAAGAACGATGGAAATTCAAGAAGAACGATGGAAATGCAAGGAGAACGATGGAAATGCAAGGAGAACGATGAGAATGCAAGGAGAACAAGGGTATTACAGGAGAAAAAGAAGGGGATACAAGGAGAAAAGAGGAAAGGCGAGAACAAGGGAAATGGAAAACAAGAGTAAGACGAAGAGAAAAAGAGTAACAAGCGGAGAACACGAGAAATACGGAGTAAAGGGGAAAATTAAGGAGAATTGGCGAAATATAAGGAGCACGAGGAGAATACAAGAAAAACGAGGGAAATATAAGGAGAACTAGAAGGATACAAGGAGAGCTAGGAGAATGCAAAGAGAACGAGGGGAATATACGAAGAACTGGGGAATACAAGGAGAACTAGGAGAACACAAGAAGAACGAGGAGAATACAAGGAGAACGAGGAGAACACAACAAGAACGAGTGAAATACAAGGAGAACTGGGGGAATATAAGGAGAACTAGGGGAAATACAAAAAGAAAAGGGAATGTAAGGAGGACAAGGTAATATGAGGATAAAAAGGGGAAGACGAAGAGAGCAAGAAGAAAAGGAAAAACAAGGAAAAGACAAGGTGAAGGATAGAAAGATAATGAGAATAAGGGGAAAACAAAAAGAAGATTGCATTTTTATGTTACTCTTAATTTTCAAGATCCTCCCACCATACCTAGTGAGGAGAAAGACGTACAGTATTTCTACGTCAGAGGCCTCAGGAACCTTGGATTTGTTTATCAAAAATACCGTTCCGCCATCACAGGAATTCCAACCCTGGTCCTCATTCATCGTGAGCTAGTGCTATCCCAGTAAGCTACTATGGAGGCGAAGTATTACTTTAAGAATTGTATGATAGTTGCGTTTGTTCATCACGAACCTTATAAACTATACCGGGATTTGAACTCTAAGAAACTTTCTTCCAAACTCCAAGTCCGTTATATACCTCAGGTTTATATCTAATTGACTACAGTTCTGCTAGCATACTGTTTGAAGTGCATTCTGTCTTCTCAGAACGTTTAGTCAAGGTTTCGTCTGTTAAAACAATAGAAGGAAATTCCTTATTAAGAGCATTTAGCCTTTCATTTCATAACGCATTCCAGATTAAGAGAAAGAGAGAATGTGAGAGAGGAGAGAGATGGAGAGAAACGAACAGTGTTTTGCGTGAAAGTCACTTCAATCTTTGCAACTAAGAACTTTTGCTGGCTTCCAGAGCGAGGGGGTGAATATTAAACATGTCAGTAAACTCTTTCCGTCAGACATAATTGAAAGCCTGTGGTAATGGGTTCAACTTTGCTGTCTTTATCTCTTCACACTTCATCTCAACCGTTTTATTAAACTACACAAAGGAGTGAAAGGCGCAAAGCTGTAATAAAATTAAAATATGAACTTGGGGGTCAAGCTTAAATGGGTGGAAGTGCGGGAAAAGTTTTACTTCCAGGCTCAGTACCTATTATTAAAAAAAAAAAAAGGTTTAATAACTTAATATAGAAAGGCTTTGTGATTACGTTTTGGTTGCTAAGGCAGCCAAGAAAGTTTTCGAAGGGCAATAATTTATTAACTTTTGACAAAAGAATATAAATTGTATATTAATGGTTTTATTCAGTCATAAAAGTTCCAAAATTACTAACTGGAAGTGAAGACTTCATCATAAAGTAATGAATTTTATGAAATAAAAACCTTTGAAGGCAAAAATAATTATGTGCTTAAGTAATCTTTCAGATCTGGGAAAATCGTCGGTATACGTAAAACTAAACATGTCCGATCTGTTTCAAGTTCACACCGCTAAGAGCGCGGATAGACAACACATATTTCAATCCCTTGGCAATAATAAAATTGAATATAAATTGTATATTAATGGTTTTATTCAGTCATGAAAGTTCCAAAATTACTAACTGAAAGTGGAGAGTTCATCATAAAGTAATGAATTTTATGAAAAAAAAAAAAAAAAAAAAACTTTGAAGACAAAAATAATTATGTGCTTAAGTAATCTTTCAGATCTGGGAAAATCGTCTGTATACGTAAAACTAAATATGTCCGATGTGTTTCAAATTCACACTGCTAGGAACGCAGACAGACGACACATATTTCAATCCTTCTACAATAATGAAATTGAATATAAGAGTTGAGACAAAGTCATGATTTGCATTAAGCTACTATTAATTTAAATCTAGCTAGACATATTATGTACTTAAATAAAAATATACTGGGTCGTTAAAATAATAAATTCTCCATTATCAGTACAGAGCGGAATTTGGGCCCTAAAAAGTGGCATTTTAGGCGCCTAAAATATGCTCTTAAACTCCTTTATTTAGGCTCTATAAAAAATAAGCTTTTTTGTTAAAGAATGTCACAAATATAAGAGTGTTTTTCATTCACCAATCACATTTCCATAGTTTGCTTCACAGTAGATGATCAGCACCTATTGTCGCTCACTGCTGTACTTACAAATGGTGAGAAAAAAGGAAGGGGTTGTTATCTGTCTTGGAATGTAAGGGAATGCTTATTGGGATACAACCTAGCGAGTTTGTGTTATATTGCTGACAGAGGAAGTAGTAATAATAATAATAATAATAATAATAATAATAATAATAATAATTTTTGGCGCAGGAGTTCTTTTAAATGCCAGTAAATCTACTGACATGAGCCTGTTGCATTTAAGCACACTTCAATGCCATTTACCTGAGCCGGAACTGAACTCGCAACCTCGAGCACAGAAGACCAGCGCTATACCGACTACATCACTCAGGCCGATTGAAAGTTGGAATTTTAGGATTGAAATATTGTAAGAATGAGAAGGGGTGGCCCGGAGGTACTTCTCTGTTGTGTTGTTCACTGCTAGGAAGGAGTTGTTGTTATCTGTCTTGGAATGTGAACGGTACAGGATGTTAAGAAAAACAGTAAACAGTTACGAAAAATGTGCAAAAATTAAAAAAAAAAAAACTTAAAAATAGGCACTAACGTCGAAATAGGTATTTTTAGGCACTATAGAACCCTTTTATTTATACCTATATTTGCAAGAACAATGTAATTATTAAATCTCAAACCTGTATGTATCAAGAAAAAAATAGGTTTTTGCCTAAATTCCGCTCTCTAATTATCTGTAATGTGTAAACACCAGAATCCCTTTATGATGAGAGATGAGACATTGTTCCCATCAACAATTAAAGTATATAATGATTTGATAGCACTGAAAATGGAAAAACGAATATCCTATGAGAAGGAACACCATTCATTCCCAGTGTTCTGCCCAAGGACAGGTCCTTCACTACAAACCCAGCATTCTCCAGTCTTTCCTATTTTCTGTCCTCCTCTTAGTCTCCGCATATGATCCATATATCTTAATGTCGTCTAACATCTGATATATTCTTCTGCCCTAGGAATCCGCGGGTTCGAACTTGCGCGTAATTGAATGAAATATGTTTTGGCCAGTGCGCCACTGGCTGAACCTGCAAAGCGGTACAATATTGCTACGTCTCTGACACTATCTGTAGATACTGTATATGGTTTCTGTCAGAGGATGAGGTCGAACCTTCAAACTTCAGCAGATACTAAAATAGGTATACAATAACGAAAATGAATGAGAGTGAAACAAAAAGCAATGCAGTGGCGTACTGTCTTTTTAATTCATTATTTGCCGGAAGTTTTACAGATTCTGCAAAAGCTCGACTATTGTTTCCCTGCCCCTCTGGTAAACATGTCAGACCATCTGAGCCGTGGTCTTTCTTGTCCTCTCTTCCCGACATAGGGGTCCCACATCGTGACTGCATGGGTCCATCTTGTCTGATGTAGTCTCGCCACATGTCCCCCCCAGGTCCACTTCGTTGCCGTGGCTCGTTCTGCTGCGTCAGTAGTGTTTCGTTTGTCATTCTGTCTCGTAGTGTGATGTCCAGTATTTTTCTTTGCATCTTCCTCTGGCACGTTTCTATACTTGAGCGTTGTCTCTCGGTCAGTGTCCAAGTTTGGCAGCCGTATAGCAAAACTGGGATTATACAGGTCTCTAATGCCTCGAACATGAGATTGCGGTTTTTTATTTTAATACTTGATTATAAATATAAAATGTAAACAACTTTAACAACTGATAACTCTGATATTTTTCGTCGGAGACCCTGGGTTCAGTGGCGCCAATTTATATGATGGGCCCGTGGGGCCTGAGCGCACCCAATAATTTGTCGTCTTATTAATTTATTATTATTCATCTTGATTACACAACTTTTAACACTGTATCACTTCGGAATATGTATGGTAAGAACTTTCTTGTGTTAAATTTTAACGTACCTTGTTAACACGTTTCGACCTATTTTCGGTCATCTTCGGAAATGGTCGTTGTTGGTCTTGGCGCCTCTTGTTTCCTGTGTGGGTGCGTTCGTAGTGTAGAGTCAAAGAGTGTATGTGTTTTGAAATTGAGTTGTGTGTTGAGAAAACACACCCCAACGATATTCTCAACACACAACTCAATTTCAAAACACATACACTCTTTGATTCTACACTACGAACGCACCCACACAGGGAATAAAAGGCGCCAAGACCAACAACGACCAGTTCCGAAGATGACCGAAAATAGGTCGAAACATGTTAACAAGATACGTTATTATAATAATAATAATAATAATAATAATAATAATAATAATAATAATAATAATAATAATTATTATTATTATTATTATTATTATTATTATTATTATTATTATTATTATTATTATTATTATTACTATCATCATCATCATTTCCTTTTCAATTATTTCCTGGCTTAGTTACCCCATGAGCGATGCCTTACTGGTGTCAATTGAAATCAGTAAATTACAATAAGTAAGGATGCATTGTTGGTGTGCACTTTATCCATTTCTCCCAGTGCCACATAAGGATAGTGCTGAAAAGTTAGATTTAGAAGATTTTTGTGACGCATTTATAGCGAAAAACATATTTGCATCACTCCGTGCTACTTAATAGTGTTTCCACTTTCGTATTATCGATTTATATTTATAAAGAATTCAAGTCCCCAAGTTAAAATATTTATAACTTATAATTGTAACTATAGTTATAAGTGTGCAATACCGCCTTTGCTTATCATAAAAGTTTATAAATTTTCATGAACGTTTTCGATACTGATGTATCATCATCAGATGTGTAGTGTTAGATTGATGAAAAATGATGAAAACCTTGCCTATTAGATCTTAATGTGATATTTTCAGGTCAGGTTGGTATGGTTGCTTGTACTTAAGTTGATCTATGATATACATGCTATTATGTTAAGTCACCGCTAAACTTCCAAATTAATTTATTAATATTTATTCACATTGTTACAGACACGCCAGGCTGTACAAAATTTATGGACCTGACAACCTCCACATTGTACTAGTAATACATCTATGATTTACATCAATTTTATCAACCACAATCGGATGAAACGTTTTATCAACATACAGTTTAACAAATATAGACATGTTAGCGAAAAACGACACTGCTCTTTAGACCGACATCAAGCATCAAGATCAACAAAAACTGCCCTATCAACGAACTTTGTACCGACAAACACCACTAACATACGATCAAAGTGATTTTTAAACTTTTAAAGTGTTTTACAGTGTTCATATTTTATCACCACGCCTATAGTGGTTACAATTCCTAAACAGTGTATTATTATTTTAATTTCATATATTTTAGATCATATCACATGACTCCAGTGACTTAACATAACAGCATGTATATCATAGATCAACTTAAGTACAAGCAACCATACCAACATGATCTGAAAATATCACATTAAGATCTAATAGGCAAGGTTTTCATAATTTTTCATCAATCTAACACTACACATCTGATGATGATACATCAGTATCGAAAACGTTCATGAAAATTTATAAACTTTTATGATAAGCAAAGGCGGTATTGCACACTTATAACTATAGTCAAACATTAATAGCTTATCGGCAAATCTCAACATGAAATTTATAATTGTAACGTTCTATCTAATTATTAAAAATCGATAATTGTGCAGAATAGCTACGCACAAGACAATGCGGAGATTTTTTTTTTTTTGTATATAGTTATTAATATGAAGGAATAAATTGAGGGGCTCAGAACAAAAAGCAGGTAAGTGACATTATTTAAAAAATTAGGTAAGTGCGTGTTGTGATAGCCCAAAAGGATGTTTCTTTGGGATAAAATCAGGTAAGAGATCACACTGTGCAGTGCTGCTATATGGGCATCATTTCACCAAACTAGTGTATAATATTTCATTGCATGTAGAACTTTAACTGTAATTTTCTCAAAACTGTGTTTCTGTCACTTACCTGCTTTTTGTTCTAAGCCTCTCAATTGGTATTCAACTAAAATCCAAAAGAATGTTACCTACAAGTAAATGGAACAGAGCCCCTGGATAACTACATACATTACAAAATCGTTCTTAGATCTCCATTTCCTTATTTTTAGCATTCTACAGTATATTGTATAGCCTATACTATCCGTAGTTACATCAATATTACGAAAACTAATATCATTAAAGTGAGGATTTTTGAGATCCTTTTGGGAAATTATGACCAAGTGTTTGAGCCGACCCAATGTTTTTAAAAAGTTGGCGCCATTGCCTGAGTTCACTATCTCAAATTTCTTTCTATAACGCCTCTGTAGCCTCTGATTGAGGTTTTGGCTGTTATGTACATCTACTATCAGACAATACATCTCACTTGACAATATGTGTCAGAGGAAGAACAATTGTTTGTATGCATCTGAAGTCTGATTAGTGTAATATGTAGTTAATCGGCGATGTATGCAATGGAGGGGGAAAGGAACTGGCCATACTACCCTATTATTTCCTGGCCTAGTTGCCTCATAAGTGTGCCTTCTTGGTATCACTTGTGAGGTTCAGACCTGTCTTCGGACAGTTTATTTATTTATTTATTTATTTATTTATTTATTTATTTATTTATTTATTTATTCATTCATTCATTCATTCATTCATTCATTCATTCATGCATGCATTCATTCACTCATTCATTCATTCATTCATGCATTCATTCATTCATTCACTCATTCATTCATTCACTCACTCATCCATTCATTCATTCATTCACTCATTCATTCATTCATGCATGCATTCATTCATTCATTCACTCATTCATTCATTCATGCATTCATTCATTCATTCATTCACTCATTCATTCATTCATTAATGCATGCATGCATTCATTCATTCACTCACTCACTCACTCATTCATTCATTCATTCACTCATTCATTCATTCACTCACTCACTCACTCATTCATTCATTCATTCATGCATGCATGCATGCATTCATTCACTCATTCATTCATGCATGCATTCATTCATTCATTCACTCATTCATTCATGCATTCATTCATTCATTCGTGCATTCATTCATTCACTCATTCATTCACTCATTCATTCATGCATTCACTCATTCATTCATTCACTCATTCATTCATTCATTCATGCATGCATTCATTCATTCATTCACTCACTCATTCATTCATTCATTCATTTATTTAACTAGCTAGCTAGTGAGTACAAATTACATTTATATAGCAATTCAGTCATAACAGAACATTAGAAAGCAATCAAGAAATTCTCGGCAAAGAATACCTTAATAGAAAAGAGTTATATGTATAAAGGGATGGTGGATCGAAAAACATAAATGTGAAGGTCCACCATAACTGTGAATTGTAAAGTTGAATGACAAATAAATATCAAATATCAAATATCAAATTACATTTATAAAACAAAAATGTTTCTAGCCACTACCGTAAGAGCCAGGTTCTAAATAATAAATAACTAAATAATAATAACAACAACCCCTTTATAACCAGATTAATTTCTTCAGTTGAATTCTGAAACACCCGGTATAACCGCGGTATAACGGTCAATAACTTTTGATTAGTGTAGGTGACAGACGATAAGTTGAAACATGCCAAGTCTTGCCTTCGGTGCATTATGCAGCTTTGAAATTCTGTTTGGAGCTGAAGATAATATTGCGGAGAGGTTGTGAAGAGTTTCTATCGAAATAATAACTGCATATGAGACTTGGCTAGATCTGCCAGTAAACAAAGTCGCATGTGGACAACTCCATCTTCACCAACACTAACGAAATCAGAAATTCTGGCTTGTGCAAGAAAGGTCATGGCCACCTAACTTCTGACATTAGAAGAAATGATTTATCTGCATGTTGTACGGGCACCGCCATACTGTACGAGTGTCTGCAGACCTTGAAGGAACTTCACAGACGCGAACATTTACGTCTTCTTACAGCAGGATGGATGCTGTAGCGTTCATCGAAATTTCAAATATTCTCTGTCACTATTTTAAATATCAGACCTGTTTTTCATTCCCAGTATGCACCAGATTTTACACTTTATGGTTTTTTAACTTTTCTTTTCCTGTGCGCTTGCACGTATTTTACGCTGTTATCCAGACCTTTCTCTCTTATATTCTGAGTTATGACAGAGGAGAGTTTCTTCGGCCAGTTTTCCCTACTTAAGCGGTTACATACTTCTACCATGAAAAATGTATATATTTTAGAAATGTCATTCCTTCATACCCTTAAGCCCTATTGAGATGAAATTTTATATGATTAATGTCTGGAAAGTGCCCTCCAATTCTAAAGAAAAAATATTTGTATGATTTTTTTTTTCAATGTGACTTTCCAGTTTTTTATTTCTATTTTTTTTTTAATTTTGAGATTTATACCAAACTGCTCTCCAAAAAATTAGCCTATTCCGAAGACTTTAAATATTTTGAATAATAATTATTTTTATGGGCGAATCCAGAAATGCATATAGAATATTAGTTGGGATCCTGGACGGAAAAAGATCTTTGGGGAGGTGGAGTCGTAGATGGGAGGATAAGACTAAAATGGATTTGAGGGAAGTGGAATATGATGCAAGAGACTGGATTAATCTTGCTCAGGATAAGGACCGATGGCGGGCTTATGTGAGAGCGAGAATGAACCTGCAGATTCCTTAAAAGCCATAAGTAAGTAAGTAATTCTTTTTTTGCGTTGAAAGTAACATTCATCTTAATAAGTCCTAGCTCAATGGATAGAATATTTTCATTAAAAACATTTTCTTCATACATTTAAAAATTTTTTTAAGTTTTTCATAGAATTCTTCAAATTTATTTTAAAGATGCGATATGTATTCAACTATAATTATTTTGTCTATAATAATCTCACCAGAGGTTTTGATTTACCTAGAGGAAATCTAAACTCGAGTGGGATTTAATTGACTATTACACGATTATAAGGAAGTATGTGCGTGAAGAAAGAATGATGCAGAAACTGATCAGGAAGAGGAAAAGGAATTGGTTGGGTCACTGGCTGAGAAGAAACTGCCTACTGAAGGATGCACTGGAAGGATTGCTAAACGGGAGAAGAGTTCGGTGCAGAAGAAGATATCAGATGACAGACGACATTAAGATACATGGATCATATGAGGAGACAAAGAGAAAGGCAGAAAATAGGAAAGACTGAAGAATGTTGGGTTTGTAGTGAAAGACCTGCCCTTGGGCAGAAAACTATGAATGAATAAAGATTAGAAGTAATAAAGTACTCTAGTACAATAACATTTTAATTGACTTACGAAAATACTAAACTCTCTTCAAAATGCATTATTGTACCATCTCATCATTAAAAATATTCCGCTAGATGGCAGTAGTGTGTTACGATGAGCTGTTCCCTTGTTACCAGTTGTGCCAACTATACCATCTTCATTGAACTCTATGGACGATTACTAGTCAAGAAGGCTTTATTGATTGTTTCATTTTTATTAAAACAGTTACATTCCACTTCAATCATCAATATATTAAACAATCTCTGATACGTGACTATCCATAATCTCATACAGCAGAAGCTATAACATAACCTAAATGATATAAACAAGATAAATTATAGGAAAGTTTTAATTAAGGATCACGAAATAAACATGAATCATTTTAAAAGATGCAATTTATTGAAAGTACAATGTTGGAAAATAAAGAAACAAATGCTAGGGAGGTGATAAAAACAAATGCTAGTGAGACGTAGGATAAGCAGCCATGATTGGATGAAACACGTCGTTCCGTACAGTTTTATTGGTCAAAAATAGTATGACGTAGTAAAAGTGTAATAGTCAATGCAAAATATTACTCGTAACTTGTGTTTATTAAGATGTTTTTCCTGATACTTCAAAACAATTTTCAAGACATTGCCAGTGAAGTTTGTGTAATTGCATTTCGTACTTGTGAACAAACTTACACATAACCATTGGTTTAATACTAGTAGAGTATTTATAAATATTTTTTTGACCTAATAAAATTTAAAAATCGTAGTTTAAAGTATGAATTAAAATAAAATAATATTTCTTTTGCTATTTCAAACGTTGTTGTTGATATTGTTTGTATGACATTCAGAAATAAATAGAGAAAAGAATCACTCAGAACTATTGATATTTATCAAAATTATCGGGGAAACGGCATTTCGATGAACAAAACGCAGTTGTAATTTTGTATTGCCAATTACTCATAACGGTGACAGTTTTTCTAGATCTAAAAATAGTGTACCACAGTCTAGTACATAGTCACGAAGCTCAATACGCAGTAAATATGCATCCATAGATAGTTGCTAAGTACTAGGATCGCTACTATCGCCTCATTACAGGCAATGCGAAATAGTACTGTCACAGTCTATTGTTCCTAGCACCCTCACAACTCAAGCTTCGTGACTGTATATACTAGACTGTGATTATATTGTAGAAAGAGCGTATATTTATAATAATAATAATAATAATAATAATAATAATAATAATAATAATAATAATAATTTATTTTAACTGGCAGAGTTAAGTCCGTAAGGCCTTCTCTTCCACTCAACCAGCAAAAAGTATACATACATATGTATATCTTACAACGAATTCAACAATTTGATTTAGATAAGAGCTACATGTATACAAAAGTTATTTACGAATTAAACAACAAAATACTATGAACTATTAATTAAACACTGAAATACAAACTATGT
Source organism: Periplaneta americana (assembly GCF_040183065.1). Classification (NCBI taxonomy): domain Eukaryota; kingdom Metazoa; phylum Arthropoda; class Insecta; order Blattodea; family Blattidae; genus Periplaneta; species Periplaneta americana. Next base: position 29,546,872 of record NC_091124.1, on the reverse strand, counting down.
AGCAGAATTAAGCTAAAATACATAGAATGTTAATATATTTCAAATAATGTTAGATAATAGAAAGAGATTATTATGAGACAATTTTGAAAATACAGCACTATCAGGATGATGTCTAAAGGAAGGAGTAACAATGTAGTCAGTGATAGTTTATGTCAGTATGATATTTACTGTAGCATATAAAATTTCAAGACTGCTATGCTATTAATTGCTGACAAAAAATTGAATTTTATCTTTTTCTTTCAGAACTCATAGCCATAACTTTTGTCCACTCTTAAATTGAAAGCACACAACAGAATAAATAGAGGAGAGTCGGGTAGTATCGGACATCGGGTAATATCGGACAGTGAGTTTCTTTCATCTACCACACGATGATACTACCTGATTGACATGGTTACGTTTCTGTGATGTGATGTTTAAAATTAGGTTGTTTAGAGATATTTTAAATGCACAGAACAAGTTTTTAGGTATAATTTTTATTTATTATTATTATTATTATTATTATTATTATTATTATTTTACACAGTCATTACTTTATTTTTCCATTAACACTAATATCTAGGTAATTGTCATTGTCTCAATGTAACACGTGCTGTGTTTATCATACTAATTGTACTATTCCTTTAGTTGTGAGATTATATTCATATGTATTAATTATTTTTTTTCTTTTAACTTAATACTTGTATACTAGAATGTATTTTTCTGTTTGTGATTATGTATTCAGTCTCTTTTTTTATTACATATATATTTTTTATTATTGTTATTTCAGAGTTAATACTGATTGTGTATATGTATTGAATCTCTCTTTTCTACTTAATTATGTTTATTATTATTTTAAGTTCATATTTGTATACCGGTATGTATTTTTTTCTATATGTGATATGATCCTGGTTGAGTGGAAGAAAAGGCCTGATGGCCTTAACTCTGGCAGGGAAAATAAAACTATTATTATTATTGATGTCTCGTGGAGAAACGTAACCATGTAATTCAGGTACTACCATATGGTGGTGGATGAAAGAAACGCACTGTCCGATATTACCTGATGTCCGATACTACCCGACTCTCCCCTAAGTCAACTCTACTATTGAATAAGTTACTAGAAGTCAATGTGTAATCCTTGTTAATAACTTGGACTAATTTCATGGCCCTCTGGATTTCATTTTCTCATTCTATTATCTCTGCAGACACGACACAGACGTGTACGCATACATAATTTGGTTGAAATGCTTTGCATGTTGATTAGCGACGTGTTACCTCGCGTAAGCTGTGTCAATCACATGGCAGTTTCCCACAAACAGCTGCACAACAATGGAGTTTATGAAAGTAATCACACAAGTTGCATGCTCCACTGGTTTCCTCTCTCCCATTTACATTACAAAGGAGAGATTTTTTCTTTTCCTCTTTATAGTAAATTAATTCGTAACTTTTAACGACATTCATGAATACACCGCACACAGGATGCATGTAATATAAAGTGTGGGAACTGTTTCATGTGTGGATTCAGGAACTAAAAACCGATAGATACGTAGATATTTCAAATAAAGCTGGAAATTCCTCTCGTTTTCAAATTATAGCTCGCTCATTTTATGACAGAGAGGTCAACGACATCGTAGGATAACAAAATCACAAATCTACTGCAATACCGTCATTTCCCATAACTATGGTCCAAGCATTCAACTATGGTCCAAAACACATTATGTACTACTTAGTCCCCCAAGAGTTCGGTGTTTGCCATTTGAGGCGCCACTGTGATGGAATTATGTTCCCCATAGATGCTTCCATCTACCATTGCACATGGCAATGATAAGGATGCTTAACAAAGTCAGTGTGCATCGTTCTATTAAATGTGTGAAGACACGAAATCATTCAGTTTGTGTTTGTCTGTTTTATTAAGCTCTCCTCTGTAGAACTGGTAAGTTATAGATACATGATTGTTTGTACAATTAAACCTGGCTATATAGTGTTTACTTTCACGTAATAATTAGACTGGCAGAGGTTAATGACTCAGCGTGAAAAATGTTTAACCTCAAGGCTAGAAGTCAGTCCTCAACTATGTACCACAATTTTTTGTGGACCATAGTTGTATTTCATTTTGAAATATTTGCTTTAATAAAATGTGATCAATGTGATTATTTACTTCTGCAAATACGGTATCTAAGTATATCCTAAAACACCATTTAACATTATAGTCCAGTAAATAAAGAAACAGGCTGTTCCAGCATCAATGGTACTAGCACGAATAATGATCCGGTAAAACGAAAACTTCAGGGTAGAGGAAAACAACCGTCCCTGTAAGTGACTATGAGAGCGATGAAATTGAATTGGATACAGATTATGTTGTTTCAGGTGTACTCTCCATATTTACAGACAGTGAGTCAGATGTGGAAAAGAAGACGAAATCTGTTAAATTAATGCTAAAGGCACATAGATATATGGTAGTTACTTATGAGGAAGAATTGTGGCCAGGGAAAGTTTTGGAAGCGAAGAACAATGGAGCTGTTGTTTCATTTATAGTAAGAAACTGCAATTACTGAGGTGGCGAGAAATGGAAGACATTTTATTCTATAGAAAGGAAAACATAATAAAACAAATTGAAGACCTCAAATGCGTCTAGAAAAAGAGAGATTTATTTTCAATTTCAGAATTACAAGAGAACTAAAGATTCAAAGGTTCGAAATAAGCCTACTGAATGTAGTTCTCAGTACGGTAAATAAACATTATCAGTGAATTTAATTGCATAATATTTTGCTAAGATTTTGATACCGTACTTTGTTCTTTAATATACGTAGTAGTTCATTATTGCAGGAAAATGACTTTCAGATTTCACTTGTTTATTGTGTATTTATGCAATGTTTACTAATAAAAAGAATCCATGTACTTTTCATTTATTTTTAATATTTCTGTGCTAGATTATGTTTCTATCTATATATTAGAAACTCAATGTATTGATTTACGAATAATTACAGCTCCAGCTATAGTCCATTCATGCTTTCAAGCATGAATATATGAGTGGACCCTAGTTAGGCAACTCAGGATACAACTATGTACCAATGCTTATTATTTTTTTAACACTTGTAATTAAATAATTTCAAACAAATATGTCAATATTTATTTAATATACACTTACAAGAGTCCGAAGCCAAAATTTCTCTTAATCTGAATGAATAGTATTGAATATACAAAGAAAAACGTGGAAAATGTGGACCATAGTTAGGGGAAACTACAGTACTGTTTTCAGCACGGCCCCCTTGTACAAAAGATATAAATTGTTGAGATAAAGAAGTATCAGAATATATTATTCATTTGTTAATTAATACGTCATCGTTATTGTTAGAATTTCCAGTATAAAAACTACGTCCTGGAAATGTTGTGATGCACATACAGTAATCTCTTAAAATAAATAAAGATGGATCCTATAATAAAATAAGCATAGGTTGCGTATTCCATTTGATAAAATGTTATAATAAAATCACAGTCTAGTATATACAGTCACGAAGCTCAATACGTAGTAAATATGCATCCATAGATAGTTGCTAACCACTAGGATCGCTAATATCGCCTCATTACAGATAATGCGAAATAGTATCGGCACAGTCCATTGTTCCTAGTACTTTCATAAACTCAAGCTTCGAGACTGTATATACTAGACTGTGGTAAAATCATACAGTAATCTGGGCCATGAATAGACAAAAGAAGTTATTTAACTGTAGAAAGCATTGCGAAGTTCATCGACTTCACTCCCAGAAGGAGCAATGCTGCAACATTTACTACAATTTTTCTTGAGTGGTAAGCTGAAAAACGTTTCATGTTCGGAAAAAAAAGAGTGGCCTGATAAGAGATTCTGAAGTCAAGGCACACCACATGTTCAGTTTTGGACTATTACCGTACTATTACGCTCATGTTCAATAATAATTACAATTATAATCAAGTGTGGGCTTCCACTTACCCAAATTCTACAATTATGTTGCTTCATAGTGACAGAAATATTAAAGACGGCTTCATCAGAGAAGACAATAGGACTATGACTCAGAAATTTATTTTTGTAATTTCTCATGTAACATCTCCTGAACAAGTGGAATGCATTTAGGCTGTATTTTCAGTAATAAAATCTCAGTTAATCTTAACCATATGAAGACAACACAGAATATCAACATTAATCAGTTTAGAAACTTGATAAATAAAAAGTTTATACTATCTACAATAAATCTTTTACGAGATATAGATTTTAGTGTTCTACAATATCCGAATATGAGAGAGGTAACTTCGTCTTATTTCATATGAAAAACTAATCACAAGATCTGTGCTAAAATCTTCAAGATTTTAAAACATGGAGGCATGAGAATGGAGGACAGCGAATAATTTTGTAACAAAGTGGAACAAACACGACAGACCTCCTTCTGCAGAGCGAACATCGGCGAATATCGAACTTCGCCATACTAGACAAACTTGAACAGAACATATTGTCTGTAATGCACGACGCTAATAGATATAGCCAGAGCGTTCATTCAATACCCAGGCGGTGTCAACATGGGCGCTTTCCTTTTAAGAGATAAGATAAGAGTTTGTTTGTTGATTAGGCCTTCTCATATGCCAATCCAATCACGAAAAGCGGTAACGTACTCATGTCTACCAATGATGTCTTAACTATATTGTTATTGACGTTCCCATATCTACTTCACGTGGATTAAATTCCGAAGTTGTGTTTGAGTTGATTGATGACGGCAAAAGGTTAGTAATTTTAATTTCAATTTTAATTAAAAGTAATCTTACAACTTAAAATTTATTCATTGTGGATGATGGTGGTAGAAATCAATGTATTCATGTCGGTAAAAGGTAAAGGTATCCCCGTAACATGCCACGAAGGCACTTGGGGGGCATGGAGGTAGAGCCACATGCTTTCCATGACCTCGGCACTAGAATGAGGTGGTGTGGTCGGCACCACGCTCTGACCGCCTTTTACCCCCGGGAAAGACCCGGTACTCAATTTTATAGGAGGCTGAGTGAACCTCGGGGCCGTTCTGAAAGTTTGGCAACGAGAAAAAATCCTGTCACCACCTGGGATCGAACCCTGGACCTTCCAGTACGTAGCCAGCTGCCCTACCAACTGAGCTACCCGGGTATAAAAATAATTGTAACTGGTTACAGTCTTTGCAACTGAAATGTGACAACACCGCTTGACATCACAAGTTTTCATGAGTGCAAAACAGATATATCGAACACAAAGTCTTGCACTTGGCTATTTTTAATTTATTTTACGACGAGTTATCAACTGCTATGGTTATGTAGCGTTTGAATGAGATTAAGGTGATAATTCCGGCGAAATGAATCCAGGACCCAGCGCAGAAAGTTACCCAGCATTTTACTCTTAATGGGTTGACGGAGAACCCTGGAAGAAACCGCAACAAGGTCACTTGTCTCAACCAGGATTTGAACCCGGGCCCGCTAGACCTGGCTATTAATTGGACGCTCGGATTATATGTGATTTTTATTGGTAGTTTTATTGTTTTTCAGCCATAGTTCAATTGCTAGCGTTTCCAAACACAGATCTAAGCAAGGAAAAGCATGTACAGTCTTGTACTTTAAGCTATACCACATTAAATGTTGATTCATGGTGGAACTGCTTACATTTGCGTCTCTGCTTTTCATTACCAGGGATCAAACGGCCGTCGTAGCCATGGGCACTGACCCGACAACGCGTTGGTCTAGGCATCGAGTGTTTCCCGATAGGTCCGGACCGAGAGGAAAGCAAATGTTTGGCAATTGTCAATCGGAAATACTCGCTCTCGCTAGCTAGCAGTATTTCAGTATTTTGGGCTGCAATAACAAACTGTAAACTGTAACAGACCTTTAAATTAAAATACTTCACTTTCTAAGATTTAGTGACTTTATAATAAATTATTATTATTATTATTATTATTATTATTACTATTATTATTATTATTATTATTATTATTATTATTATTATTATTATTATTATTATTATTATTATTAGCTTTAAATATCTGGCATTGCACGATTCCCCTCCTTTTTTGCGGTACTAATTTTAAGTAAACTGATAGTTTCCTCATATTAGGCATTACATCATTCTGTCAACATTTCTCTATTACGTCAAAATATTCCCCGAGCCCCGGCTGGCGACGGAAGGGGCTGGCCTTGGAACGGACAGGGCATAGTTGCGCCCCACGGTCAGGTAAAATGCAGCAAATAAAAAAGGGTCCCTTTTTTGTGGGCATAATTGCGCCTCGTTCCCATCAGGTAGAGAAAAGGGGATGGCATAGTTGCGCCCCGATGAAATAGGCAGAGAAAAAGACACTACGGAAACTCGAGCCTCGTAATCAACCAACCTTAATGGTTCCTTATGCGATTTAATTTTTATTAAAATGAACACCATGAAGTTGGCAGTACTTTATTAACTGTTTTTCTACTTTTTATGCAGCGATTATCGATAGCCTACCGTAAAAATGAACTTCATGAAGTTTGCAGTACTTTATTAACTGTTTTTCTACTTTTTATGCAGCGATTATCGATAGCCTACCGTAAAAATGAACTTCATGAAGTTTGTAGTACTTTATTAACTGTTTTTCTACTTTTTATGCAGCGATTATCGATAGCCTACCGTAAAAATGAACTTCATGAAGTTTGTAGTACTTTATTAACTGTTTTTCTACTTTTTATGCAGCGATTATCGATAGCCTACCGTAAAAATGAACTTCATGAAGTTTGCAGTACTTTATTAACTGTTTTTCTACTGTACATGCACTGATTAGCCTATCGATAGCCTACCGTAAAAATGAACACCATGAAGTTTGCAGTACTTTATTAACTGTTTTTCTACTGTTCATGCACTGATTATCGATAGCCTACCGTAAAAATGAACACCATGAAGTTTGCAGTACTTTATTAACTGTTTTTCTACTGTTCATGCACTGATTATCGATAGCCTACCGTAAAAATGAACATAATGAAGTTTGCAGTACTTTATTAACTGTTTTTCTACTGTACATGCACTGATTAGCCTATCGATAGCCTACCGTAAAAATGAACACCATGAAGTTTGCAGTACTTTATTAACTGTTTTTCTACTGTTCATGCACTGATTATCGATAGCCTACCGTAAAAATGAACATAATGAAGTTTGCAGTTCTTTATTAACTGTTTTTCTACTGTTCATGCACTGATTATCGATAGCCTACCGTAAAAATGAACATCATGAAGTTTGCAGTACTTTATTAACTGTTTTTCTACTGTTCATTCACTGATTATCGATAGCCTACCGTAAAAATGAACACCATGAAATTTGCAGTACTTTATTAACTGTTTTTCTACTGTTCATGCACTGATTATCGATAGCCTACCGTAAAAATGAACATCATGAAGTTTGCAGTACTTTATTAAGTGTTTTTCTACTGTTCATGCACTGATTATCGATAGCCTACCGTAAAAATGAACACCATGAAATTTGCAGTACTTTATTAGCTGTTTTTCTACTGTTCATGCACTGATTATCGATAGCCTACCGTAAAAATGAACATCATGAAGTTGGCAGTACTTTATTAACTGTTTTTCTACTGTTTATGCAGCGATTATCGATAGCCTACCGTAAAAATGAACACCACGAAGTTTACAGTACTTTATTGAATGTTTTTCTACTGTTTATGCAATGATTATCGATAGCCTACCGTAAAAATGAACATCATGAAGTTGGCAGTACTTTATTCACTGTTTTTCTACTGTTTATGCAGCGATTATCGATAGCCTACCGTAAAAATGAACACCATGAAGTTTGCAGTACTTTATTAACTGTTTTTCTACTGTTTCTGCAGCGATTATCGATAGCCTACCGTAAAAATGACCACCATGAAGTTTGCAGTACTTTATTAACTGTTTTTCTACTGTTCATGCACTGATTATCGATAGCCTACCGTAAAAATGAACATCATGAAGTTTGCAGTACTTTATTAACTGTTTTTCTACTATTCATGCAGTGATTACCGATAGCCTACCGTAAAAATGAACACCATGAAGTTGGCAGTACTTTACTAACTGACATATTCAAATGAGTGAGCCGTTGGAATATGGGGCCTTAGCAGTCTTGACATTTTATTAGTGATTTTCACACCGTCTGTGGCGTATAGTGAGGTTAATTTAAAATGAATGTTAAGTTTAGTGAAAAGGGTGAAAAGTTAACAATTCACAATGGTTTTAAGTTTCAATTTTCGAAACCCTGTACCGTAGGGTTAAGATATCGGTTTATAAACAAAAAATGCAGTTCATTTATTGTGTGTGATCGATAAAAGAGTGTTGTTTCAAATAGCAAAATTGATCATATGCTAGGCCTACCTGATTTCAATGCAGCTACCATTATAATATTTTAAGTAATTTATTTATTTTGTGTACTATGTCCATCGGGGCGCAACTATGCCATGTCCATTCTACTACCTGATCTCTTTGGGGCGCAACTATGCCACGTCCATTCTACTACCTGATCTCTTTGGGGCGCAACTATGCCATATCCATTCTACTACCTGATATCTTTGGGGCGCAACTATGCCACGTCCATTCTACTACCTGATCTCTTTGGGGCGCAACTATGCCACGTCCATTCTACTACCTGATCTCTTTGGGGCGCAACTATGCCATGTCCATTCTGCTACCTGATCTCTTTGGGGCGCAACTATGCCACGTCCATTCTACTACCTGATCTCTTTGGGGCGCAACTATGCCACGTCCATTCTACTACCTGATCTCTTTGGGGCGCAACTATGCCACGTCCATTCTACTACCTGATCTCTTTGGGGCGCAACTATGCCACGTCCATTCTACTACCTGATCTCTTTGGGGCGCAACTATGCCATGTCCATTCTGCTACCTGATCTCTTTGGGGCGCAACTATGCCACGTCCATTCTACTACCTGATCTCTTTGGGGCGCAACTATGCCACGTCCATTCTACTACCTGATCTCTTTGGGGCGCAACTATGCCACGTCCATTCTACTACCTGATCTCTTTGGGGCGCAACTATGCCATGCTCAGGACTCCCAATTGACCGCGGGGCGCAACTATGCCGTACCGCTTGGAACGAGGGGGGGGGGGGTTCCTGCTCGAAAACTTGATATGCTGCGAACCTTAGTGTAGTCACCCGGTGTATGTTTGGGAATGTGCCTAGCTTGAGGGTTAGCGCAATAGATCTTAAACGGTCGCAGTGCTGGGTCATAGTTCCCCGTCGAGCACCAAGAAGAGGGAGACAGCATAACCGCCAGCAGCCACGAATGCACCATAGTGCAGCCTCTTATCCGCGGGTAAGAGACGTTAGCCCGAGGGTGCACTGTGCTGATGACCATTGGATAAAAGATTCTAATATAAGCTTAACACATTTTTAGACATCGTTACGCAACAGTTGGTGATCTATTTATTACAAATAATGGGACACAATTAACATGTATACCATGTATTCTTCTTTAGATAGTCATTTCTTCAAGTTCATTTCTCTTCATTTTCTGACGATTATTCTTTTCAACTGCAGAAATGTTTTCGCATCGTTAACAAATTACTTTTGTGCGAGATCGTGCGTATTTGCTTGGTTTCCGTACAAAACCAATCCGCGGAAAGTCTAAAATTCCACATTCAGTATTCCCAAACTAACACACATAACAATTTCCCTCTTCTTACCGCTTAAGTGACATATTGATTTTACTGCTTTAGGCTTTTAAATATTATTTTCAGAGACGTTTAATGTAGTAGTAATTATAAATTGGAAACTTGCCACTGCAGTTTCACCTAAATTGTACTGTTAATTATTGTTTTTAAATATTTGCAAAAATTAAGTAAACTCTACAACTCCACTAAAGTTACTGCATTCCTGATGCAAGTAACATTAAGGAAGCCGTGAAAAAATCAACAAGATTCCAGACTCATCATAGACTGGGGGAAAAAAAGACAGACGTATATCACGGCCTGCTGGAGTATAGTAAACACTGAAAACATTTGAAAGCAACAATGTTGAAGATAGATATTTTTGTTTTGCAAATTTGCCGTCATTGAACAGAAACCAAGATGGAGATTTCATTGCAACTAATTAGAAATTCCTCTTTCAGGTATGTAATAAACGATCTTCGCACAAAATAATGTACGATACACGAGCGGTATGTTTTCTTTCAATTCTCGGAAATTAAGAAAAAGCTCATCTACGTTTCGCTTTTTCAAACTTTTCCTCGAACATGAAAACTTCAACATACCGCTCTTGTAACGCATATTACTATTAGTTATTTAAAAAGTTGACAGACGATGTGTACATCATTTGTTACATGTTGGCCTTGCATCGTTTGTCAACTCTTTGAACAGTTGAAAGTTGTTTACTTTTAACAATACTATTAAGAAAAATTTGTAGCACGCTTTCCCATTACAGTCAATTTTAACACAATCACGTACAGCTAAAAGATCTGTTTTTAGCAACGACTGTCTAAAAACTAAATGTTTCATGACAGCAGGTTACGAGGCTGAGTTCTAGTCAAAACTTTGTCTTGCCATCATGCTTCCAGATTTAGCGCAGAACTTTGATATGAAGGCAGTAGACTTCCGTACGATAAAGATGGATGGTTTGAATACTAGTTCTCTTAGCAACTGTTGTCGTTTCCACCGCCTCCTGGAATTAAAAGTAATCTCGCGCTATTTGCGTGTTGGAAGAATTCAGCGCTGACAGGTTACTGCCTTAATTAATCACCCGCCGCCACAGAGGAGGCGGAATCCAATACGCAAGTCGATACTCGGGCTCAACGAGGGGCCCCCAACCTCTAAGGACTGGCTGGCCTGCTGACTCAATTACTGAACGCATGTTTATCTTTTCTCCAAAGTCGTCGCATTAACTGTTCTGTCACATTTTCATAACAGCCATTATTATCACTTTTATCGTAATTTTCTCCTTTATCCATGCCAGAATTCTTTAGCATCATTCATTCACAGTGTTCTGCCCAAAGGATGGTCTTTCATTGCAAATTCGGCATTCTCCAATATTCCCTTTAATCTCCTCATTTGATTCATGTATCTTATGGCGAAGTGCATCAACATCGGTTGAAAACGCAGTAATCATTGGTTAAGAAACGACGGTTAAACAGTGACTATGGTTAAAATGTAATATTTCTGTGCACCATTCATAATCACCGATTACTTAAACATGGTTAGCTGACACCTCATTTAACGAGAGTAAAGTCTATGATGATACACTGTTTCTACAAAATAACTAAAGGAAAGCGTCCATTCCTCTCCAAATAAAATACTGGGTGTTCATTTCAAAGTGTGGCATGACATCACTGTTGTGAGTCAGCGATTTGAAGCGAGTTTCAGCTTTTATGTCAGAGAAGTTGCCTACTAATCAAGGCGTTCAATCTGAACTTGAGAACGTGTACGGTATAACTTGAACGTCATAGCAACAGATGGCGGTCTGTAAAGTCTGTGTGCTACCATAACCTCTTTCGAACTGTGTTTTGCGCGGACAAGTCGTACGCAGGGTATTTATCACCATCGATTGCGTACGGCAACATTCCACAATACAAATCAAATGCTCCGTGTCCATGTTAACCGTCGAAGTTAATGTCAACAAATACGTAAGTAATCGTCTTAACCCTCTCCCCATATCTCGACAGTAAGAAAAAAACTCACCTCAGTACGTGTTTCCAAACAGTTCACATTCCTGCCACTACAAGTGTTACCGTACGTATCGATAAGTACTATTCAGAATGAACGCCGTACTTGCTAGGCAACATCTCTGGCATATAGGTAATACGCCTCCGCGGAAGTGTAGGAAGATTGAATTTTCTAGGCTCATCGGCTAGCCACATGACGGCATACAGCGAGCCATGACACACTTTGAACTGAACACCCCGTAGTCGACATCTAAAAACGACTGCGCTTACTCCATTCTACATGAAAATGAACATGTCCTATATTTTCGCGTTGCATTTGTTTCCCTTTGGGTGCTGTTATGTTTTGCGAGTTGCATTCCTTTGTTTTTCAATGCTGTTAGGTTAAAATCGTACAGAATTGAAAATGAAATGCAAAGCAGCCGATCCATAGGGGAAATACGACTGTTTCTGTGTTATTTTAAGTGACCCATCTGTTACAGCAGGAATGACAATGTAAGAGTTTGATAAACGAAATCCCTTCTGAAATTTTCTGTCACTTAATTCCTCATAAGAATTCTCTCTTTCCACTAAAGAAACTTCACGCTCACCATAATCTTATCCAAGTAATTCAAGTAGGCCTACTGCACAATAATAATCGTCTTCGAAATAATCAGCTCTGGATCTGACCGCCATTTTGTCCTACTAATCACTGGTTATCTCCTTTAACCACTCGAATATGGCCGGTTAGAGATTACAGTGGTTAACCTCCTATTTAAGTCGTAACCGAGGTCAATGCACCATAAAAATGCTTAACCATAGATTACGTGGCATTTTTAACCGGAGGTTACACTAACCGACATTGATGCACGTGGCATTAATGTTGTCTATCTTGTGATATCTTTTTCTGCCCCGAACTCTTCTCCCGTTCATCATTCTTTTCAGTGCATCCTTCAGTAGGTAACTCTATTTTCTCTTCTTGATCAGTTTCAATAATATTCTTTCTTCATCCACTCTTTCTATCACATCTCCATTTTTTATTCTGTTTGTCCATTTCACCCACTCCATTCTTCTCCATATCCACATTTCAAATGCTTCTTGTCGTTTCTCCTCACTTCGTCGAAATGTCCATGTTTCTGCCCCATACAATACCACACTCCATGTAAAGCACTTCACAAGTCTCTTCCATAGTTATTTCTCCAGATGCTCCTTTTTCTATTAAAAGCTTTACTTGCCATTGCTATCCTCCTTTTGACTTCCTGGCAGCAGCTCATGTTACGACTTACTTGTGGTACACTCAAATATTTTAAGCTGTCCAGTTTTCCACTGCCTCATTTAGAATTAGTACGTTTACCTTCTTTATTTTTCTCCCGATAACCATGGTCTTCGTCTTGTCTCCATTTATCTTTAATCCATAGACCTACTTTCTGTCTTTATCCATTTTGAATCTTGTGTACACTACGTTTAACACTTGAATATAAGTAATTGATTAACTAGCGGACTTACTTGTGTTAATTATGTAAGTCACACATAAGATCGCATCTTCATTCAGAAAGCAGAAATACAACATAGCATACAGAACAGAAAACACACTGCAAAGACATCTCAACTCACAAAAAACACAAACAAATAAATACGACCACACAGGTGTATACAAACTCACATGTAATAGTTGCGACAAGTTCTACATTGGACAGACAGGCAGATCATTCCAAACACGCTACAAAGAACACATTAAAGGCCCATTCACAATGAAAATTAAACATAACCGTAACATAAACACAGACGTTTGCGCCCAGGCTACCAAATGGGATCATTCACAATGATTCACATAAGCATTGACATAAACATTACCGTAAGACGTTAACATGAAAGTTTGCAAACTCCAAACTTTCATGCTTATGCTTACGTGATTTGCAAACAGAACGCAATCGTGGAGCGCTGAAGTGAGGAAATGGCGTCGTTGTTATGTTTCCATGGTTACCAAGTATGTTTGCTGTTATGTTTATGTTCCCATCGTGAATGATGGTATGACTTCTTGATTTTACTGTAACGTTAAGTTAACGCTTACGTTATGTTTAATTTTCATTGTGAATGAGCCTTAAAGCAATAACCAGAGGACACAATACATCTATACATACGCCGATCACATAACCAATGCTAACCATACATACAATAACATAAATGTGGACATGGAAATCCTACACATATAACCCAAGAACCAAAAACTCAACACACTAGAACAATACGAAATATACAAATACACTAAAACACACCCCGATCAAATTCTCAACACACAGATCAATTTCAGTACACACACACTACTGGGTGTTCAGTTCAAAGTGTGTCATGGCTCGCTGTATGCCGTCATGTGGCTAGCCGATGAGCCTAGAGAATTCAATATTCCTACACTACCTAGGAGGCAGAGAAGTTGCCTAGCAAGTACGGCGTTCATTCTGAAGAGTACGTACCGATGTGTACGATAACGCCGGTAGTGGCAGGAATGTGAACTGATTGGAATTACGTACTGTCGGGATATGGGGAGAGGGTTAAGACGATTAGTTACGTATTTGTTGACATTAACTTCGACGGTCAACATGGACACGGAGTATTTGATTTGTGTTGTGGAATGTTACCGTACGCAACCGATGATAACAAATACCGTGCGTACGACTTGCCGGCGCAAAATACAGCTAGAAAGAGGTTATGGTAGCACACAGACCGTACAGACCGCCATCTGTTGCTATGACGTTCAAGTTATACCGTGTAAGTTCATGCATATGTATATACACTTTTTGCTGGTTGAGTGGAAGAGAAGGCCTTACGGCCTTAACTCTGCCAGCTAAAATAAATCATTATTATTATTATTATTATTATTATTATTACACGTCCTCAAGTTCAGATTGAAGAACGCCTTGAATAATAGGCAACTTCTCTGACATATAAGCTGAAACTCGCTTCAAATCGGTGACTCAACAACAGTGACGTTATGACACACTTTGAAATGAACACCCAGCATTTGACTCCACTATTCAACACCTTTCAACAATCAAACGCACCCATATAACAGGCAGAGAAGTTCGAGATGACGCCGAGATCTAGTAGGCTCTGAGGATGGTGTGATGAAGCACCGAAACAGCTGTAAGCCGCACAGACTTACATAATTAACACGAGTAAGTCCGCTAGTTAATCAATTACTTTCCTTCTTTAGTTTTAAGGTTAAAAGAATATTGCGAACAGAGAATTAACTATTCAGAAGTACCATTTTTTATTTGGCTATAATTTTGAAGCTGAAAATGTGTTGTGAATTCTATAGTTGATTTTCTTTTTCTAATTGTAATGTAATATTATTTTACTCTAGAACTAAAAAAAAAAAAGGTATTATACAAACAACTCTGAAAATACATATACAAAATTCTGCAATAAGAGATATTTTTAAATATATGTTAAAGTTAAAAATATATATATATATAAATCATTTGTGCGAGATCGTGCGTATTTGCTTGGTTTCCGCACAAAACCAATTCGCGGAAAGTGCAAAATTCCACATTCAGTATTACCAACCGAACACACATAACAATTTCCCTCTTCTTACCGCTTAAGTAACATATTGATTTTACTGCTTTAGGCTTTTAACATATTATTTTTAGAGACGTTCAATATAGTAATAATTATAAATTGGAAACTTACCACTGCAATTTCACCTAAATTGCACTGTTAATTATTGTTTTTAAATATTTGCAAAAATTAAGTAAACTCTACAACTCCACTAGAGTTACTGCATTCGTGATGCAAGTAACGTTAAGGAAGCCGTAAAAAATCAACAAGATTCCAGATGCCGATGTTATTACTGCAATACTTATTACTTACTTACTTACAAATGGCTTTTAAGGAACCCGAAGGTTCATTGCCGCCCTCACATAAGCCCGCCAGCGGTCCCTATCCTGTGCAAGATTAATCCAGTCTCTATCATCATACCCCACCTCCCTCAAATCCATTTTAATATTATCCTCCCATCTACGTCTCGGCCTCCCTAAAGTCTTTTTCCCTCCGGTCTCCCAACTAACACTCTATATGCATTTCTGGATTCGCCCATACGTGCTACATGCCCTGCCCATCTCAAACGTCTGGATTTAATGTTCCTAATTATGTCAGGTGAAGAATACAATGCGTGCAGTTCTGTGTTGTGTAACTTTCTCCATTCTCCTGTAACTTCATCCCGCTTAGCCCCAAATATTTTCCTTAGCACCTTATTCTCAAACACCCTGAACCTATGTTCCTCTCTCAGAGTGAGAGTCCAAGTTTCACAACCATACAGAAGAACCGGTAATATAACTGTTTTATAAATTCTAACTTTCAGATTTTTGGACAGCAGACTGGATGATAAGAGCTTCTCAACCGAATAATAACACGCATTTCCCATATTTATTCTGCGTTTAATTTCCTCCCGAGTGTCATTTATATTTGTTACTGTTGCTCCAAGATATTTGAATTTTTCCACCTCTTCGAAGGATAAATCTCCAATTTTTATATTTCCATTTCGTACAATATTCTGGTCACGAGACATAACCATATACTTTGTCTTTTCGGGATTTACTTCCAAACCGATCACTCTACTTGCTTCAAGTAAAATTTCCGTGTTTTCCCTAATCGTTTGTGGATTTTCTCCTAACATATTCACGTCATCCGCATAGACAAGAAGCTGATGTAACCCGTTCAATTCCAAACCCTGCCTGTTATCCTGAACTTTCCTAATGGCATATTCTAGAGCGAAGTTAAAAAGTATAGGTGATAGTGCATCTCCCTGCTTTAGCCCGCAGTGAATTGGAAAAGCATCAGATAGAAACTGACCTATACGGACTCTGCTCTATGTTTCACTCAGACACATTTTAATTAATCGAACTAGTTTCTTGGGAATACCAAATTCAATAAGAATATCATATAATACTTCCCTCTTAACCGAGTCATAAGCCTTTTTGAAATCTATGAATAACTGATGTACTGTACCCTTATACTCCCATTTTTTCTCCATTATCTGTCTAATACAAAAAATCTGATCAATAGTCGATCTATTACGCCGAAAACCGCACTGATGATCCCCAATAATTTCATCTACGTACGGAGTTAATCTTCTCAAAAGAATATTGGACAAAATTTTGTACGACGTCAACAAAAGTGATATTCCTCGAAAGTTACCACCGTTGGTTTTGTCCCCCTTTTTAAAAATAGGTACAATTATGGACTCCTTCCATTGTTCTGGTACAATTTCCTTTTCCCATATAGCAAGTACAAGTTTATAAATTTCGCTATATAATGCACTTCCACCCTCTTGTATTAATTCTGCTGGAATTTGATCGATACCTGGAGACTTGTACTTTTTCAGATTTTCTATCGCAATTTCGACTTCTGAAGGCGTGGGTTCGGGTATAAATGGCTCAGCAGTTTGTATTTCAATTTCGTCCCGATCATTTCTATTTGGCCTATGTACATTTAGTAGTTGCGCAAAATAGTTTTTCCATCTGTTTAGGATTGATGGAGAGTCTGCAAGCAAGTCACCATTCTCATTCTTGATCACGTTTACCCTTGGCTGATATCCGTTCTTAAATTCCTTTATACCCTTATATAAATCTCGAATGTTTTTATTCTTACTATTTGTTTCTACCTCATTCAGTTTTTCCTTCAAGTAACCTCCCTTTTTATTCCTAAGTGTACGACTTGCTTCCCGTCTTTCATTGAAATAATTATCTCTCTTCTCCTCAACTGGATCCTGTAAGAATTTCAATTTTGCCTGTTTCCTTCTTTCTACTACCATGCAACAATCTTCATCAAACCACGGTTTCTTTTTCTTAGTTTCATAATAACCTATGCTCTGCTCAGCTGCAATTTTGATACTATCTCTGATATTATCCCACACGCTATTAACATCTAATTCTTTCTCAACTTCGTCGGAACTTTCTAAAGTGGCAAACCTATTCGAAATTTCGACCTGATAATTTTGCTTAGCTTCCTCGTCCTTTAATTTCAAAATATTGAATTTAGTAATATTAACTTGTTGCTCTACTCGCTTGGCTACTGATAATCTTTCTCTTAATTCTCCAATCACCAAATAATGGTCAGAATTACAGTCTGCACCCCTGAAAGTTCGAATATCTACTATACTAGTATGTCTCCGTTTATCTATCAAGATGTGATCTATTTGGTTGTGTGTCAATCCATCTGGAGAAGTCCAAGTATATTTATGTATATCCTTATGGGGGAATGTTGTACTTTTGACAATTAAATTTTTCGATGTGGCAAAGTTGACTAATCTAACTCCATTGTCACTACTAATTGCGTGTAGGCTCTCTTTTCCAATAGTTGGTCTAAAAATATCCTCCCGTCCTACTTTAGCATTGAAATCCCCCAATAAAATTTTCATGTGATATCTAGGGAACTGATCAAAAGTATGTTCCAATTCCTCATAGAAGCTATTCTTTATATGGTCGTCTTTCTCTTCTGTAGGGGCGTGAGCATTTATAACTATGATGTCGCACCATCTACCCTTAAGTACTAAATATGATAACCTGTCACTGATAAATTCGACCTTTTTTACTGCTGATTTTATTCTTTTATGAACAAAGAATCCTGTTCCTAATTGGTGATTATTGTTTCCTTCCCCATAATACAACAAGTAATCTCCTATTTGTGATATGCCATTCCCATCTAACCTAACCTCTTGTACTTCTACGAAGTCTATTCTATATCTAGCTAGTTCTTTTGCTACTAATGTTACCCCTCCTGTTCTATAAAGACTAGTTACGTTCCAAGTGCCAAATCTCAAATCCTTATTCCTTTGCTGTGGTCGTGCCAGAGAATCAGTCCTATTCCGAGGCTTATTATAGGGATACGTAACAAGCTGTTTTTTACGGTGATGGGTTGTTAGCCCTTCGCCCAACCCCCAAGCTGGAGGACCACCCCTTATCGGCTGTCCACGACTGCTTATTCAATATATTCGCAGCTACCCTCCATATCTGGAGGCCGTCTCCCCTATCCGCAACCTGAGGACGCGCCATACCGTGGTGATAGGGACCCACAATACATGGGTTATTACTGCAATATGTTATATAAATAATATTGTTAAAATATTAAAATGAAAAATAAATCATAACATAACCTTACCGTTTGTTTTAAGTTCGCATTTATAGACTGGGGGAAAAAAAAAGACAGATGTATATCCCGGCCTGCTGGAGTATAGTAAACACAGAAAACATTTTAAAGCAACAAAGTTGAAGATAGATATTTTTGTTTTGCAAATTTTTCCGTCATTGAAGAGAAACCAAGATGGAGATTTCATTGCGACTACTTATTAGAAATTCCTCTTTCAGGTCTGTAATAAACGATCTTCGCACAAAATAATGTACGATACACGAGCGGTATGTTTTCTTTCAATTCTCGGAAATTAAAAAAACTCAACTACGTTTCGCTTTTTCAAACTTTACCTCGAACATGAAAACTTCAACATACGCTCTTGTAACGCATATTACTATTACAGTATGAGAGAATTATGTGCTAAATAATTCCGTATTCAGTTCGGCGATTCTTCATTAAAGCTAAATAACAAATAAAAAAGGAGTAGCCTATTAGTAGGTTAAACACGAGTTAATGAGTCTGTTCGCCAAATGATGCGGCGCCATAAAATTCAAATGCGATCGTAACTGTGTGTGAGTTTCCAATATAATGTTTCATTAACACGCCACCACAGAGAGAGATGATAATGATGACAGCTCGCAGAAAGAAGTGTGAGCGATGTTAGCGCCTGCAGCTAATGGATGGAGTAATTGACGTCATCTGTGTGGGGGACAGTCGACAAATAGTAGGTGAAAACGCCACGTAATGACTGTCATCCCAATCAATCGTTTTATGGACGGGATTCATTTTGGAGCCACATGACATCTCTGTTAGGTTTGTCCATTCATCCGACATGCCTCCGACTGTTCACCTGTGAAACACGTGTTAATTCCAGTCTGAGACCGGAGCAGCTACGACTGATTGAGGTGGTGATGATGATAATGATGATTAGGCTATGATGATGGTGGTGGTGATGATGATGGTGATAATGATTATGATGATGGTTATGATGATTGTGGTAATGATGGTATGGAGATGATGATTATGATGATAATGGTGATATGATTATGATGGTACTTCTGATGATGTACTGTCTTCCTCCAACGAGTTTAGAGCTGGTACCTGAGGTATTCTTGCCATCGGTGCGGGGGGGTTGCAGGTAGATTCTTTTGTTGCTACAGCCAAGCCGAGCCGAGCGGAGTGGGAAGTATTAATCGTCCAAAAATATGCAGTCTTCAGTTTGTAGTAGTGTGTGAATATTTCATATACATATTGTTTACCTAGGTCTATATGGTTTTGTTATTAATATATTAAATATATTGTTGCAATGTTTGCTCAAACATCTCCCTGATGTTAGCTATGTTAATATTATATGAATTACTCATTAAATATTTCACCGTTACAAGTCATTTTTAAGGAAACATGCTGTGGAAAATTTTTGGTTTTATTCTATTGGAATTTTAGAATATGTGTGATTGGTATCGTGATAAAAAGATTCCTATAATGTCATGCGAAAATCATTTGTTGGTGATATCTTAAAATACAAAATCAAGTAGTTTTACTTCTCAAGTGAGTTCAGCAGTACAGTATATTTAAATTGATTACTTTACAAATTTAATTCAATTCTACTAATCACTAAATTTTATAGTATGATTCTTCTTTTCATTTATATTATTGTAGTTGTATTATGATTTTCCTTTTTATTTCTTTCATTGTATTTGCATTTCTGGTGGTGTAATGGCCTTAACTTCACCAAAATAAATAATAAATAAGTAGTAAATAAATAAATGAATAATAAATAAATAATAAATAAATAAATACAATTTTCTACAATACTTTCCTTCTCTGAACACATAAGTACGAGTGGTTGTATCTCTATCTCGCCAAAAATACGTTAGAAAACTAATAGGCATACTGCTCTCGTAATAAGTGAATGTTTTCAGTATGATTGTACTTCCTTCCAGACTGCCGCTGTCACTGTCCCCTCCCACTTCAGTACCGCGCTAGACTAGTCGGAATCGCATTCCTCTCAGCACTAAACTTCTCAGAGGATGACAGTATGTATGTATTTATTTACACTGCAAGTGGGCAAGCACCCGGTGGCAGTGGTAGGCCTATACACAATATAAACAATACACAATAAAATTACAATACACAATACAATTATAATATACAGTTATAGACAGAGGTTACAATTAATAATACATAAAATAACCTAATTAATAAGTGAATCTGATATTACATTACAACCTACATATATTTAAGCCCTACATAAGTTTCACATTGGTACTGATAATAATCTTTCACTTTACTCTCATCTCACTCACTGTACTGGCACTATGACATATTTCACTGACACTTTAGGACACATTTCACTGACACTATATAACACATTTCACTGACACTATATAACACATTTCACTGACACTATAGAACACATTTCATTGACACTTTGGAACACATTTCACTAACACTATATAACACATTTCAGTGACACTATAGAACACATTTCATTGACACTTTGGAACACATTTCACTAACACTATATAACACATTTTATTGACACTATAGAACACATTTCACTGATACTTTGAAACACATTTCACTGACACTATATAACACATTTCACTGACACTATAGAACACATTTCACTGACACTTTGGAACACATTTCACTGACACTATAGAACACATTTCACTGACACTATAGAACACATTTCACTGATACTTTGGAACACATTTCACTGACTATATAACACATTTCACTCACACTATAGAACACTTTTCATTGACACTATAAATTATCACTGATCGGAACTATTCACTGCACTGTAAAACCATAACTTCACTGACTCACCACCCTTCACTGATACAACAGCTCAAATAAGACAAATAATTACACTCTTATTCATACTTAAAAACATAACTAGATTTAAACTAAACATTTCTAGCCTATGATCCTCTTACACGCTATTTTTAAATAATTTACAATTCAAACCAAAGGGAGTAACTCGTCAGGCTAAATAAATACAGGTCATCTTAAAAAATAAATGTCTCCTTAATTTTAATTTACACTTTATACACAACTTTTTAAGTTATTCTTGAATATCCTTAAGGAAGGACAGCCTTCAAAGACCGCTGCAGGTAGGTCATTCCAATCATTTATAGTTCTATTTAAAAATGAGAATTTACCTACATCCGAAATGTACCTACATCTGTGATGATGATTATGGCAATAGTTGGCACCGGACCAAAAATTTATCTTTACGTAGATTCTCCGCCCAACAGTGCATATTACTGTGGAATCTCGGCCACAAGTCGCTCAGTTGAGTGCGTTCCATGTATAATGACAGTTGACTTAATATATGTCAACATATATGTCGAACTTGGAGTCAGGCCACAAAGGGAAAAACATTATAGAAAAGGAATTCGAGCCGGTGTTGTGGATTGAACTTCGGCGTAGCTCAATGGTTTCAGCACTTACGTAAAACCAAGGACCCGGGTTCGATCCTGGCACCAGAGCGAATTTTTCTCCTCTAATAATCATTGTTACCATAACATATATATTCTGTAGGACCAAAAATTAATCTTTACGTAAAGAAATGTGCAGGCTTTTTAGATATCTCGGCGTTCCTTATCCTGATGCTGTTCTCTCTTCCCCTCGTGTGATAGGTATTAGATTACGTCACTTTTTCCCCGTTCTCCTTCAAAATTCTCTAGAACTCTTCCAGTGGAACAGCGAAAGCCGGAGTGAGACAAGTAGCCAAAAGACTTGGAGCTCACATATTCAGTTTTTCTTCGCCACAAACTCCTTTGCAAGAACGCGTTTTCGCGTACCTTTTAATGTTTCTCCTATTTCCCTTCATTCATTCATTCATTCATTCATTCGTATTTCGGAAAGTAAACATTCTCTGGGGGTGTGGTAAAAGTAGGAGTAAATAGGTATTACTCTTCCATTGGTCTTAATAATTTTTTTTTCCAGGTTTAAAAAAAAAACATGGCAACGTAGAGGCAGGATGTTATTCTGCATTGCTGTAATTGATTCACGTAATGAAAACTTCATAAACTGTTTCATCAAACCCTGGACGGAGAGGGCTGTATATGGCGCGTAGGAACTGACAGTCTCGGTTACAGGAAGGGATTGCAGAGCAGTTATCAAACTTTCTCGTTCATCGCTGACTTATTAAAACATGTTTGCTCTTGCAATGCAAACCTCTGCAATTTGACTGCTTCAACAGATGTCTATTCAATCCGGAGGAACGGAATTTACAGCTGAGAACGTAGCAAAATGACCTGTGAACTTAAACGTACCTGGTCATCGTACATTACTTTATTATTATTATTATTATTATTATTATTATTATTATTATTATTATTATTATTATTAGGTTACTATTGGGACGGAACAGGCCGGACGGCCTAACCCATGATGTTTATGATGATGATTATTACTAGGTAATTTGCTAGGAGACGTCGTTGCATATAGACCACTTTTACACTAAACCTAACCTTAGTGTATACAACGTATACTAAAACACTAACCAAACCTAACCTGTCACAGATTAAGGAAAAGGTTAGGTTAGGTCAGTTTAGGGTTTCAGTATATCTTGCAAAAACAAAATTTTAGATTTCGTGTAAAAGTGGCCTATATGCAACGACGTCTCATAGCAAATTACCTTATTATTATTATTATTATTATTATTATTATTATTATTATTATTATTATTATTATTATTATTATTATTATTATTATTATTATTGGGGCTAAGAGAAATGAAGTTACAGGAGAATAGAGGAAGTTACATAAAACAGAATTGCACGCATTGTATTCTTCACTTAACATAATTAGGAACATTAAACGCAGACGTTTGAGATGGGCAGGGCATGTAGCTCGTATGGGTGAATCCAGAAATGCGTATAGAGTGTTGGTTGAGAGGCCGGAGGGAAGAAGACCTTTGGGGAGGCCGAGACGTAGGTGGGAGAATAATATTAAAATGGATTTCCCTTAATCTCTGTTCCTCTCTCAAAGTTAGAGTCTAGGGACCGTATTCATAGACATTTTTAGCGCGGGTTTCCGGTGGATGATCAGCGTTTTTCGTATTCATAAACCAGTGTTAGCGATAGGATATGATTTGAATTCTGTCCCCTACTAGTAACCAGTGGATAGCCGGGGCTAGCTTGTACGCTCGTAGCGCGTGCTGCGAAATGTCTATGAATAGCACCCAAAGTTTCACAACCATACACAACAACAATAATAATAATAATAATAATAATTATTATTATTATTATTATTATTATTATTATTTAATGATTATTATTGTTGTTTTAATATATTATTGTACTATTATTATTGTTATTATTATTGTTATTATTATTATTATTATTTAATTACTATTTTATTGTTATTAATATTATTATTATTATTATTATCGTTTAATTACTATTATTATTGTTATTAATATATTATTGTATTATTATTTAATTACTATTATTATTGTATTATTATTATCATTTAATTACTATTGTTGTTATTATTATTATTATTTAATTACTATTATTATTGTATTATTATTATTATTATTATTATTATTATTATTATTATTATTATACACATTTCATAGACGTTTTTATCCGGCTTTGTAAACAGAAGATTAATCAGTTACACCTCATGCCAGGCTATTTTATACAGTGTGTTCAGAGAAATGTTAACACACATTGGCCTATAGGAATTTGTACGTATTTTCCCGTATGATCCATGTTTCCCTATCCATAATATTCCTCGACTTTCATTCTCTACCGCTTGCCGATTGCAGGGAACTTGCTCCGCGTGTTATATCTAAGTAGAGTGAACATTGACTTCCTCCTATATCGACGGACCAGTGTACTTGGTAAAAAATGAAGGACACTTCTTCTAAACAACGTCACCGTGAAAGCCATGCAAGTATTTATTTATTTGACAGATATTTCTAACATTATCATACCACTCGTAATTTATAAGGTATAACTCGTAATAATCTATTTTATGTATAATGCAGAAACTATTTTTAAGTGCAGAAACCTTTTCTTTCGTCCCAAGCGGAGGCAAAAATTAGAAATTTCTACTTTATTTTTCAATCTTATCTGTATTAAAACGAGTCAGGTATTTGACTCTTAGCATAAACAATGCTAATCCAGATATTCTGACTGAATCTTCGTAATTTCCCGGCCTCGTGTAAATAACGAAGGCTGCGATCTTATCGCTTAAATTCCCCAGTATCTGCGGAGGGTAGCAAATCATTCCAAAGCTGCTCTTTGCGGATTCTCGGATGATTAAACTCTCCGATTGATTTCTCTCTACCCTTCGCCCTAATGTTTATTTCACTATTATCTCACGTCCCTCGCCATTGGCCTCTTTCCAACAGACTCTCCATCAGAATTCAGAATCAACTCTCCTTTTTTTTTTCTTTCTTACGACAGTGCCATGTTTTCTGTGAATATTGATTTAGCTACCCAATCAATGAAAACGAAAGAGTGCCACCACATTGCAGTTCATTTTTTATTCACGTCTCCTAGCGACCATTTTTCAGTTGTTTTCACATAACTAATTTATTTTTCTCTACAGTATGAGGCCTATTGTAGCTAAGAATAAACTGAAAATTTTCAAGTTACAGGTCTAAGTTTTTGTAAAATGTTATCTTGTAACTTTCTGAATCAGAATAGAAAATATTACTCCATTAAACTTTTATAAAGTATAACAAGTGATGTGATACAAATACAATTTCATCATGATAATAGGAATCTATCCAATGAAGACAAAGATTTATGTGATCTAAATAGCTGTGAATAAGATAGTAGACATTGAATTCTAATAGTGACCTTCAAATGTTGCTAAAATGTAACAAAAAAACATAACAGTAATGACATAAAGCTGTGTCATTTCGTTTTGCAATAAAAGTAAATGAGGAAAGATAAGTGATATTTTTGGCACCTAATGGAGCATGGAAGAAACGCAATAAATAGAAAATATGTAAACAAATTTCCTAGTCAGTGTAGACAGTGTAGAGCTATTTAAATACCTATTATGGCAAAACTTACAAAAAAAGAGCGAATTGAATTACTGGTGGTGATAGGAAGAGAAGTCGATGCCTTATTTAATGGAATGCATCCAAAAATAATCATTCCAAATTCTGTAATTATTTTTTATTTTCTTCTGTCTATGCTTAATTTAATTTATGCCTCCCTCATTCCCCATAGTGCTAAATTGATATAGGCCTAGTAAAGAATTTTCCTTTCTTCTGTACACATACATTAGTATCATGAATTTAATTCAATTTTTAAAATAGTAATAGTTTGTAAATGGTAAACAATTTTATTTTGATGCAACTTGAAATGTGAAATCCCAAAATGGAAAAATAAGTATCTACGTGGTGACATTTAAAGTACAGATTCCTAGGCAAATGTTTGATAATTGAAAAATATTGTTTTTTAAAAGAATTTTAAAATATTCCTTTTTTCACCACCTATCGCTTTGGTTTGTAGGGCTTCTTCACCAAATTAAAAGTAGGAAATCTACGAGTAGCGTTCGATACTTTTCACTCAACTGGTTTATTTATTTATTTATTTATTTATTTATTTATTTATTTATTTATTTATTTATTTATTTATTTATTTATTTATTTATTTATTTATTTATTTATTTATTTATTTATTTATTTATTTATTTATTTATGTATTTATTTATTTATTTATTTATTTATTTTTTTATTTATTTATTTATTTATTTATTTATTTATTTATTTATTTATTTATTTATTTATTTATTTATTTATTTATTTATTTATTTATTTATTTATTTATTTATTTATTTATTTATTTATGTATTTATTTATTTATTTATGTATTTATTTATTTATTTATTTATTTATTTATTTATGTATTTATTTATTTATTTATTTATTTATTTATTTATTTATTTATTTATTTATTTATTTATTTATTTATTTATTTATTTATTTATGTATTTATTTATTTATTTATTTATTTATTTATTTATTTATTTATTTATTTATTTATTTATTTATTTATTTATTTATTTATGTATTTATTTATTTATTTATTTATTTATGTATTTATTTATTTATTTATTTATTTATTTATTTATTTATTTATGTATTTATTTATTTATTTATTTATTTATTTATTTATTTATGTATTTATTTATTTATTTATTTATTTATTTATTTATTTATTTATTTATTTATTTATTTATTTATTTATTTATTTATTTATTTATTTATTTATTTATTTATTTATTTATGTATTTATTTATTTATTTATTTATTTATGTATTTATTTATTTATTTATTTATTTATTTATTTATTTATTTATGTATTTATTTATTTATTTATTTATTTATTTATTTATTTATTTATTTATTTATTTATTTATTTATTTATTTATTTATTTATTTATTTATTTATCTATTTATTTATTTATTTATTTATTTATTTATTTATTTATTTATTTATTTATTTATTTATTTATTTATTTATTTATTTATTTATTTATTCATTCATTCATTTATTTACTAAATTCAATATTTTGAAATTAAAGGACGAGGAAGCTAAGCAAAATTATCAGGTCGAAATTTCGAATAGGTTTGCCACTTTAGAAAGTTCCGACGAAGTTGAGAAAGAATTAGATGTTAATAGCGTGTGGGAAAATATCAGAGATAGTATCAAAATTGCAGCTGAGCAGAGCATAGGTTATTATGAAACTAAGAAAAAGAAACCGTGGTTTGATGAAGATTGTTGCATGGTAGTAGAAAGAAGGAAACAGGCAAAATTGAAATTCTTACAGGATCCAGTTGAGGAGAAGAGAGATAATTATTTCAATGAAAGACGGGAAGCAAGTCGTACACTTAGGAATAAAAAGGGAGGTTACTTGAAGGAAAAACTGAATGAGGTAGAAACAAATAGTAAGAATAAAAACATTCGAGATTTATATAAGGGTATAAAGGAATTTAAGAACGGATATCAGCCAAGGGTAAACGTGATCAAGGATGAGAATGGTGACTTGCTTGCAGACTCTCCATCAATCCTAAACAGATGGAAAAACTATTTTGCGCAACTACTAAATGTACATAGGCCAAATAGAAATGATCGGGACGAAATTGAAATACAAACTGCTGAGCCATTTATACCCGAACCCACGCCTTCAGAAGTCGAAATTGCGATAGAAAATCTGAAAAAGTACAAGTCTCCAGGTATCGATCACATTCCAGCAGAATTAATACAAGAGGGTGGGAGTGCATTATATAGCGAAATTTATAAACTTGTACTTGCTATTTGGGAAAAGGAAATTGTACCAGAACAATTGTACCTATTTTTAAAAGGGGGGACAAAACCAACTGTGGTAACTTTCGAGGAATATCACTTTTGTTGACGTCGTACAAAATTTTGTCCAATATTCTTTTGAGGAGATTAACTCCGTACGTAGATGAAATTATTGGGGATCATCAGTGCGGTTTTCGGCGTAATAGATCGACTATTGATCAGATTTTTTGTATTCGGCAGATAATGGAGAAAAAATGGGAGTATAAGGGTACAGTACATCAGTTATTCATAGATTTCAAAAAGGCTTATGACTCGGTTAAGAGGGAAGTATTATATGATATTCTTATTGAATTTGGTATTCCCAAGAAACTAGTTCGATTAATTAAAATGTGTCTCAGTGAAACATACACCAGAGTCCGTATAGGTCAGTTTCTATCTGATCCTTTTCCAATTCACTGCGGGCTAAAGCAGGGAGATGCACTATCACTTTTACTTTTTAACTTCGCTTTAGAATATGCCATTAGGAAAGTTCAGGATAACAGTCAGGGTTTGGAATTGAACGGGTTACATCAGCTTCTTGTCTATGCAGATGACGTGAATATGTTAGGAGAAAATACACAAACGGTTAGGGAAAACACGGAAATTTTACTTGAAGCAAGTAAAGCGATCGGTTTGGAAGTAAATCCCGAAAAGACAAAGTATATGATTATGTCTCGTGACGGGAATATTGTACGAAATGGAAATATAAATATTGGAGATTTATCCTTCGAAGAGGTGGAAAAATTCAAATATCTTGGAGCAACAGTAACAAATATAAATGACACTCGGGAGGAAATTAAACGCAGAATAAATATGGGAAATGCGTGTTATTATTCGGTTGAGAAGCTCTTATCATCCAGTCTGCTGTCCAAAAATCTGAAAGTTAGAATTTATAAAACAGTTATATTACCGGTTCTTCTATATGGCTGTGAAACTTGGACTCTCACTCTGAGAGAGGAACATAGGTTCAGGGTGTTTGAGAATAAGGTGCTTAGCAAAATATTTGGGGCTAAGCGGGATGAAGTTACAGGAGAATGGAGAAAGTTACACAACACAGAACTGCACGCATTGTATTCTTCACCTAACATAATTAGGAACTTGAAATCCAGACGTTTGAGATGGGCAGGGCATGTAGCACGTATGGGCGAATCCAGAAATGCATATAGAGTGTTAGTTGGGAGACCGGAGGGAAAAAGACCTTTAGGGAGGCCGAGACGTAGATGGGAGGATAATATTAAAATGGATTTGAGGGAGGTGGGGTATGATGATAGAGACTGGCTTAATCTTGCACAGGATAGGGACCGATGGCGGGCTTATGTGAGGGCGGCAATGAACCTTCGGGTTCCTTAAAAGCCATTTGTAAGTAAGTAAGTAAGTTTTTATTTGTTTGTTTGTTTTTTATTTATTTGTTTGTTTTTTATTTATTTGCTTTTTATTCGTTTCTTTGTCTTTTTATTCGTTTGTTTATCTTTTTTGTTCGTTTGTTTGTCTTTTTTGTTCGTTTGTTTGTCTTTTTTATTAGTTTGTTTCTCTTTTTATTAGTTTGTTTCTCTTTTTTATTAGTTTCTTTGTCTTTTTTATTCGTTTGTTTATCTTTTTTGCTCGTTTGTTTGTATTTTTTATTCGTTTGTTTGTCTTTTTTATTAGTTTGTTTCTCTTTTTTATTCGTTTGTTTATCTTTTTTGTTCGTTTGTTTGTCTTTTTTATTCGTTTGTTTGTCTTTTTTATTAGTTTGTTTCTCTTTTTATTACTTTGTTTCTCTTTTTTATTAGTTTCTTTGTCTTTTTTATGCGTTTGTTCATCTTTTTTGTTCGTTTGTTTGTCTTTTTTATTCGTTTGTTTGTCTTTTTTATTAGTTTCTTTGTCTTTTTTATTCGTTTGTTTGTCTGTTTTATTCGTTTGTTTGTTTTTTATTTATTTCTTTGTTTTTTTACTTCTTTCTTTGTTTTTTTATTTCTTTCTTTGTTTTTTATTTCTTTGTTTCTTTTTTATTTCTTTGTTTGTTTTTTATTTGTTTGTTTTTTATTTCTTTGTTTGTTTTTATTTATTTGTTTGTTTTTTTATTTCTTTTTTTGCTTTTTTATTTTTTGTATGTTTTTTATTTCTTTGTGTTTTTTATTTTTTGT
Organism: Periplaneta americana; assembly: GCF_040183065.1. Taxonomy (NCBI): domain Eukaryota; kingdom Metazoa; phylum Arthropoda; class Insecta; order Blattodea; family Blattidae; genus Periplaneta; species Periplaneta americana. Next base: position 29,516,674 of record NC_091124.1, on the reverse strand, counting down.
ATGTTTTTATTTCTTTGTTTGTTTTTTTATTTCTTTGTTTGTTTTTATTTCTTTGTTTGTTTTTTATTTCTTTGTTTGTTTTTTTATTTCTTTGTTTGTTTTTTATTTCTTTGTTTGTTTTTTACTTCTTTGTTTGTGTTTTATTTCTTTGTTTGTTTTTTTATTTCTTTGTTTGTTTATTCATTTCAAGATGTGAACATATCATATACATAGGCTCGTATAGGATAATGCTAATTATAATGTTCATGTATACAACATTATTAATTATTAAAAAAAATAATACCGTGACGTTTGACATATTGCAGTTGACAAAATGACATTTGGCATACTACATATTTTACATACCCCATTCTTGTTATACTGACATTAGACATACTGCCATTTTACATACTACACGAAGTTTATAAATATTTATTTATTTATTTGTTTATTTACTTGCTTACTTATTTATTTACAAGTTATTCTAGATTTATAAATATAACAATGATCAAAGGCTAATGTAATGATATAAATATAAAAATACAAAAAGGTAAAGGAACAGACATTGAAACATCAAGAAGGCGAAAATATACTAAATATAAATTTTAATACAAAAGTTAATCTTAATACAACAATAATCTTAATACAGTGGAATGTACGTATAATATAAGCTAGGCCTATGTCATTTTCAGAAGTTTATCACAGGAGTTTTTCAACTATGTAACACTCATAAAATAGTTCGATGTCTATTTCTCCTAAGTTATAGAATCTATTATAAGTACGGATAACTTTATAAATAGATTGTCCTCTTCCCTTACTATATATTTTACCAGTTTTGTGAAAAAAGTGTCATATTTTTTTATTTTCGTAAAGAGATCATTTAATATTACAGAATCACTGTACATCACTAATTTTCTTAGATACTTAAAAAATCACTATGAAATAGACAATGGGACTCAAACGAGTTAACTCGGGTTAATAAATTTTGACACATGTTAGCAACCCGAGTTAACTCGGGATAATAAGGGAAGTGGTTAATAGTAATGAGAATTTGTACATATTTACGTTTGGGAAAAGAGTTCTGAGATTTGTACGGGGCTTTGTTTGGAACATGAATTAATAAGAGATTTTTCCATGTATACTGAAAATGTTTATTTTTATTCGTTATTAATTTATTTGAGAGCAACAAATCATTGCAAGCTGCCATAAGTGACAAAGCGGAAACGTTGAAAAATTGCGTTATAATTGTACATTTTTCATATTGTGGGTAATAACAAAATTAAAACCTTTTAACATTGTTTGATATAGTTCAACTCTCAGTCAGTGAATAATGCAAAAAATAACCAGTGGCGGCTCGTACCTGAAAATAATATCGTGCTAAAAATATTTTTAAACTCTCCTAATTTTTTAAGGTGAAATCCATCCGTCGACATTTTGAATCGACTTAGAATTGCCTTTAAACACTTTGTTACTTTCAGTGTATTCTCTCACTACACTGTCTACGCTGCTTATCGGATTAGTAAGACCTATGAACACACCGAAATTATCTGACGTTTCCGTCTCATCGTGGCCACGTGGCGCTAGTTCAAATTTCCCACAATATTTAATACAATGAATTATTTTCGATAAAATATATCGATTTTTTCGACTTTCTCATTATGTTTCTGTGCTGATTCTTGATAAGCTCTGTTAGCTGCGCTGCAATATTTGCGGTGCCAATCGTACAAAGATCAAACGAGTTTATGTTTTTGCTGTGTGAATGTTTCTTTATATATTCATTCAGAGACCAAGATCTTTGACACCTGTCGCAGACATGAATCACCGCTACTAAATAGGAGGCAAGGGAATCAGAACAGAGCATTTCGCATCCACATATCCAGTCACTGTTGCCATAAACTGTTCTGTTACATTCCCTAGTGTACACATAGTTTTTACCATCCTTTACTTTCTGCACAATATTGGTGTTGGCCGCCCTAGATTTTTAATTCTAATTTAATCTTCTATGGCTGCTTGGAGAAAGCAGTTTTGAGTAATGAATCGATGGAGTTCATCATGATATAACTACAGTATATTTTTGAAACTGTTTATAATCTCAATATTAAAACCTGACTCTGGATTAACATACACATTAAACTTATATTACATATTTGAATTACACTAGGCGCAAAATATAGACAGACACACAGAAGAATATATATTTAAAATGACCGCAGTATAAAAGAGAATGAATCCCATAAACCTGCACACACTGTTTTGAAAGTGGAAAATAATCCCTATTTTAACGGACTCCCGCGAAAAGGTATGCTAACATAGACCCGTAACACGCAGATAATAAACTCAAAACTATCTGCTGAGATTATATAAAAGTAAACCTGTTTACACAAACGTTCAAAAATGTATTTCAATATGATTATATTTATGAAAAACACAAAAAAACAATAATAAGCTACATATAAAACGTATTTTCTTTATTTCAAAGTTATATCTTTAGCGATGTCTGGGCAGCACTGTTCCGTCGATTGCTACGAACCAAAGAATGTAGAAGGGAAGAGAGAAAGTTTCACCAAAACAAAGTGAAGAAGAGCGTACAGCGCTGCACAATAGTGAGCACCAACGAGCTAGATACTATAGAGAGGACAAAGACCTCAGAAAGTTGAAGACAATTGAACATTGGTCCGCCATGTTTCGGTTAGTCAAAACAAAGGGGCGTGGCTCGGATGTTGTAGGAAATGACTGTGATGAAGCTAGTATTATTGTGAATTGAGTTACATATTAAGACTATGTTAATAAGTAAAAAGTAAAGTTAATAAGTAAAAAGTAAAATACACACAAAACTTTACGTTCTATAACAGCTGTAGGCCTATGTTTTATTAGTTTCACTAAATATAGCCCAGATATGAAATGACAAGCTATACTCAATGCAACCAAAGCAAAGCACCTAAAGACGAATGAATTTAATCGGCAGAAGAAAAATAAATAATTTTTTGACTTCGTCACAAATTTAATTACCGTACAGTTAATCTAACCTAATATGAAATTATGTAATTCATTGCTCACCAGGTGATTTCAAGAGAGACGACGTATGTAACTAATAGGAGTAAAATATAGGAAAGGTAGTGGCGAAAATTAAAAAAGATATCCAATAATTAAGTTATTGAGAAAAATTCATTTGAAATTGGAATTAACACAGAGAACTTTTGAAAACTGCAATTATTAATACTACAAATAACCTCTTAGCATGCAACATAATAATTAAAGAATGACACTAATAGAAAGTTACTCATGATCATAACTCACCACATTTATTGAAACGATAAGATACTTACGATTAACATTGTTATCAGAAACAACAGGAGCCACAGCTAGCTACACTTCTTTTCGCGTGATAGAGACATCGTGTAATCTAATATAATTTGAAACAAATATTGTCGCGTGATGGAGACATCGTATAGTCTAATATAATTTGAAACAAATATTGTCGCGTGATGGAGACATCGTGTAATCTAATATAATTTGAAACAAATATTGTCGCGTGATGGAGACATCATGTAGTCTAATATAATTTGAAACAAATATTGTCGCGTGATGGAGACATCATGTAGTCTAATATAATTTGAAACATACATTGATCTCACGCGTGTCTCGCAACTAGGCAGAGGCTTTTGCAGAATAAAACTGTTCTTACATTATTTTGAACAATAATGACAAATTGTGAGTGATGCAAGTGCTAACTTTCCACTTTGTTAACAAAAAGAGCCCTACACATTAATAAAAAGAAAATTGGAGTAGGCCCTATAAACACAATAAATACTAAACTCATGATGGTACAAACTTATTAATACAGATATTTCGCTTTTGCTCAGTCCGTCTTATCTTATAATTCTCTGCGGCAATGGTTCCTGTATTGAGAGGGTTTAATTATCCAGCAACGAATATTATGATTTACGGCACATTTCATTTAAATCCGAGGGAATGAGACATTTTTGGAAACTTTAAAGTCTTAATTATTACTTTTTCATTTATAAATCAGCTTTTTACAAAACCTATAGCGAAATGTTTAAATTAAATATTGATGTATCTGAAAAATATAATAATTTATTTTACCTAGCAGAGTTAAGGCCTGCTCTTCCACTGACCCAAGTCTACAATTAATACAAATACATAATAATAATAATAATAATAATAATAATAATAATAATAATAATAATAATAATAATAATAATAATAATAATAGATATGTTGTGAAATATTATTATTGAAACTGTATCATACAGGAATATGAAATAAAGTATTCATTGGAAACTACGGGACACCTTATTATTCAAAATCTCCCGTTGTTTCCATTTGCTACATTATAACCAAATTACTACTTGACATAATTTCATATTTGTAATAAGTTTAAGGTGGTGTTAAAGGACTATTTGTTTTCATAATATTTATTCGGATCAAGAATTTTATTGTAATGAAATATATTGACATGTCCATCTGCACATTGTACGGCAGCTGGCAAAAATAAATGATATGATATAATGGTACCAGTACACAAACACGAATGAAAAAAAAATCATTACATTTATCAAAATAAAAAAAACATAATCCTCTTTTCAGTCAGAAAACTGAAACAATTTAGGATATAAAAAACAAAATATATTACAGAAATATATGAACATTAAAGAGAAACAAATAAATGAAACCTAACATGAAAATCCACAATTAAATGCAATAATTTCCCCGATTTTTATGCACTACTAACAGCTAGGTCATTTCAAACAGGCTACAATGAACATAGAAGCCACACATCAACACCACAACAAATTGGATAACGCAGAAAATATTCTCAGAACTAATCATAATTACGAAATATACCAGAACAATAAAAAATATAAAAACACGAACAATTAACACTCAACACAATTCAATTTTAATTCACATACACTTTTTTACCTAAAATAAAATACAAAGGTATCCGCACCACCTCCCACTATCACATCCATATAACTCCTTCCATGGAAGGCAATGAAACGAAAAAATCAATTAACTTATTCTAAAGTTGATCATAGAAATTCCTACTTTATTTTTGTACTACTTTGTATTGATGTCTCATGTGAGAGCTAAATCAATCCCAATGCCCAAAACTGTTTTACCAATGCTTAGAGTGAATTTGTTAACCTTTAACCAGGAATGTGATTGTATGTTTGACTGATTTACCATAGACTGAAGGCAGATGGGGGTCTTTGTTGCAGAAGAACATATTCGTGTGACTGAACTTTGTTTGAAGGATATTTGGATGGAGATTATTTATAGTGTGTCTATGTGTCTACAACAAACCAATGCACAGTGGATCAAATTACGAACCTGGCTGGACAAAAGTATTTTTCTTGATTGTCAAGAAATCATGATTTTTATCTATATATAGACACACACACACACACACACTTTTCACAAGTAACTGTTCCTAACTCCCCTGCACTAGAAACGCATTTCAGTGCAATATTGACAACACAGCACAGCCCTCCATCTGAGGTATCTCTGCACGCGTTGTTTACACTATCTTGCAGAGTCGTTTAGTGTGTGGATGTCTGTGATTATCCGAGTATTTATTGTAGTATTTTGATAAAGAGCATGTAGCTGAAAGTTTGGAAATTAATATTTTAAGCATTTTCAGTAATTACTTACAATAGATACACAAAGATATTAATAACAATATTTCTATAAGAAGCTGAACAATTATTTCATATTTAATGTCTTTGAGGAAACTTTTAACATACTGTGTCATGATCTAAATTGTGCTACAATGTAGTACAAAAACTCTAATTGACGGCAACTATCAAATTATTTGCACAGTCTTGCAACTTAGTTATTTTACAATTTAGAGGTCAGTGCGCAATGGGTTACCATGTGGTTACACCTCTTTGAAGAATTGGACTCGAAAATTCTGGGAAAATAAATGCTTAGTAACTAAATGAAAATAAAAATAGAAACACAGAATTGTTCTGAATGTGTAGAAAAATGCTGAGAAAGATTAATTTTTTCCAGCTAGATTTGAGTTTTGACCCACTGTACAATGCAATATTACTGACCCTTGAAAAGTATTAACTTTGTAAAGACTTGTCTAACTTGATTTCCTCTTTCTTCCTGTGCTCTAGTTCTCAAATAATGGTGAAATCGACAAGTAAAATATTGCTTCAAGATAAGCTTAATAAGTTTAGTGTAATGAGGTTCTTCATTTGCTTCTGTTGCTGTAAACAGATGGACACAATCAGGAAACAAGCATCCAGACAACATAAAAAACACTTCTGTTTGTAATTTTAACATCACATTAGAGCCACCATTCCTTAACATATTTTCATTATTCCTAAGAACCTTCTCTGCTACTTTACACAATTTAACCACATCATTTGATGGAATATACAAATTATTTTTCACATCTTTCACCTTAATAAGGCTGCCTTTTTTAGCACGATCAGTAGTGATAAGCACTTCAAAACATTCAGAACATTTAATTGTCTTTGACAATTGTCTAATTACGCTACCAGCAATGTATTGAACAACATTTTCACTATATATGCTCAGTGCCTGATAATCTGAAATGTAATCATGATCAAATGGACGCATACTTGTATCCATCATACCTTTATTTCTGTTTGTTTTCACACTTATTGAGATATCTGTATTGGATGTCAGCACCTCACTGTCTGTTGATTTACAATTTCCTTTACATGATGGATCAATCTGAGCAATTAGACATTTTCTGTATGCTGATTTGAATTGAACAGAATTTGGGTTATTTCTATTCCCACCCCTGTTACGAATACTAGAGAAAAATAACTCTAAGTGATCCTGGCTGAGTCTACGGGTTAACATATATTTTAGAGCTGGGATTTCCTGCCAAACATATGTTTCTGCTAGACCTTGAATGCTCATGAGATCTATAATTAGGCCGCATATTGGAACTTTTCTAGTAGAATTACAAAGAGGCTTTCCATCAACAAATTTGATGTTTTTTAGATAATGGATACATTCTTCAATGAAATTACATACAGATACTTTGTTCATATTATTAATTGGAGACTTCGTTCCCTTGCCCATAGGATGACATGAATTCAGTATATCAAATGCTGTGTCTATAGTCTTTATAAATTTTACTGTGCAATCAGAATCACTGAATTCTTTGAGTCCTATATCCTTACAAAATAATATTGCATTAGCTACTGAATTACTAAGTGTCTCTGCAGCCAAAGAAACTTTCATCTTTTGTGCTTCCCACTGCAAATGTTGATTTCTTATTTTATTTGCAGCATGCAAACCTTCATTGTTCTGTAAATCAACTAATTTCTTTAAGTATTCCCATTGAATTTTGTTTGTATTCTCTGAAATAGCAGTCCCATCAATAAGCACCTGCTTTTCAGCTAACAGATTTCTAATCAACTTTAGCATGTGGGCAGCATCAAGAAGACAGTATACTTTTTTACATCTATCTGAAGGGTGGGGAAACCAGCACTGTTGGTTTTCACCATTCAATGTCACGCCTAGTTTTTGAAAAACACTTCTGTTAGTTGTTGTCCCATCGCAAACTGTTGCTACAATGTTGATGCCGGTTTCATGCAATTTTCTAAGATATTGTTGCAACAAGTTCATTTTTACAGTAGCAGAAATACCGTTTACCAGGCAGTACCCTACAGGTATTTTCCAACTTTTGTTTAATGCTGTCACCATGAAAACCAGTGCCTCTCTGGCTACTTCGCAATCCTCACTGTCTAAGTGACCATGACCTAAATCAACATAGCCTGAAATATACTTCCCATCCCATGTTAAATCTCTCCTTAGTGCCATTTCATCAAACATAATTGCACCTAGAATTGGCTCTGAGCTATCTTTCACCTCCTGCGCAATTTTAAGAAAACTCTCTTCTGTAAACCCTGGGTTTCCATCAATTGAAGTTGCCCATCGGCGAAGAGTTCTTGGATGTGGCAGCTTAAAATACTTTCTGAGATACCTGTAACCTTGTGGAGAATAAAAGTGCATTGTCAGAGCAAACTTCCTCACAGATTCTATATACTGATTCACTACACCTTTTTTTGCTTGAAGATCTAGTAGTTCCTTTATAGCTCCAGGGAAACAGTTGTTTAGGATGCTGTTTCCAGATTCACAAAGTCTCTTGTTGAGGCCTTGAATTATTTTCCGACAGTTCACAACCCTTTCTTTTTGCCGCTTAGCAGTCTGACGAACACTTTTACAAGTCTTTTTTAGATCTTTTATCTTGTCAAGAGCTTGCTCATGCATCTTCTTCATTTTTCTGGGGCTAGGTAAGCAATAATTATGGTCATTCTGTATGTCTCTATTTGCACGTACTACATCTGAAAAATCAAAAGAAAAATCGAATGAAGATCAGACCCTCTAGTATCCACTGTATGGAACAAAAGTGCAAAGGAGGTATAAAGTAATTATCACTATACAAAATACTCACCAGAAGTATTACACAATGTCTCGGTTAGTTCTGGTTCCACACTGCTGCTTCTTGCTGTTTCTTGGCAACTGCGCTTCCGAAGTGGTCTGTCTATCTGCTTCTTTTGCATATGTATAGGAAAGGAAAATATTTTCGGTACTGCTTTTGCTAACAGGCGCCTCGTGTCATTAGTCTTATACATAAACTTTTCTTCGAAGTGAGCTGAACACAAAAAACTATGGTTTGTAGGTTGCCACTTATCTCTCTTCATTGCAACAACCCACTGTTTTGTCAGTTGTTTGTCTTTCAGTGGAAATCTGCAAAATTAAAAAAAATAATAAAGCCTAAACTTTGGGTAAACGAGCAAGCAATGCATTCCCTTACTAGAGGTTATAACTTAGACCATTTTCAAATCAGCTCACATATTAACATATCTAAATAGGCTAGAAATTGCTATAAAACTATAAATTCATGATTTTCACTTCCAAAATCATTGGAAATGCACTATGACTTGCATTTCTTACAAATTTATAACATTTACAAAGGGAAAGAGACTTCTCTATGTAATAATCGATAGTATAGCAAAACATTACAAAATTCCTTAAAAAAAATACATAGAGGAGAGTGGGGTTCCATACGCCACGGTTAATGATATGCACCAAAGTTTTAGGATATGACAGAACTCTATGGCCGTGTTCAGTGAGTTAGTCTAGTGGCAACATCGGTAACGTCAAAACATTATTTTGGAATTTATAGGAAGTTCGGTGCGTTCAATTACTCCACTCTCTCCTACATGAGTAGTTTGTCGTAGGTTTTTCATGAAACTTGTCTCTTCAGGAACATCCTAGGTACATCACAACAAAACAGTTTTTTTTTATCAAACAAATTTAAAATGTCGGATTTTCTATAGCACGCGACACTGGAGGTTTTTTTGACGAAAAAGGTGAAAAAACTGTCTAATTTTCAGAGGGAAGGTAGTTGGGAATGTGAAGAATTCATATAGGACGTCGTTTGACTTGAGAACTTATTACAAAATAGGTAAAAATTGGAAAGAATTGATCGGTGTAGATAACCTAAAAGTAATTATTTTACACGTGAAATGAAGAGGTATAACACTTTAAAGTATAACTAAAAACGCCCATTTCACCTCACTTAGTATATGAAAGGCATACGAAAAGCCTACACTAACCTAACCTGTCACAGATTTGTATATGCAAGACATAACAAAACCTACACTAAGCTGTCGCAGATTGGAAATGTAAAAAGATTACGAAAAGCATAAACTAACCCAACATAACCTAACTTAACCTGTCACAGATTCGTGTACCAAAAAACTTACAAAAATTCAAGTTGGAAGTTTTAGCGTTGCGTACTATAGGAAAGTTAATAGTTTAAATTTACATATTATTAAAAAACGATGGTCAAGAGAAGAATTGGGTTAAGATACGTCTAACTCCAGAAATTGAGGGTATGTTGCTCTCTCATGTTATTATAACAGTCACATTACAGTATGTGAAATTGAACTATATTTATTAAGTATGTCATAACTGAGCTTCAGTGTTAAGTATGTAAAATACAGTAGGCCTACTTTAATTGATTATATTACCAAGAGTATTAGTGTACCAGGAAATCTAAATCACAAAATTCACGTGCAGAATGTAGGCCTAAGCCTATTTTTGTTAAGTGTGCAGATTACCTCAACAGTAATTAAGGTACAATTTGCTGCTTCTTATACATTTATATATTGAAATATAAATTAATACTAACCTACTAACTACTGCTCATGAAAGAACATTTATAATGAAACAAATCAGCGAACATATTTAGAAATTAAACACAATTTTTCACCAACTATCGAATTTTAAATTAACATCTCATCAGATGACTTAAAGAATTAAATTACATTATCACCATAGCACTCTGTCACTTCATGAAGAATCTCAGCAGAAAGTGTTATGCATTTTTTTACTACATGCCGTCTTTTCATTATGTACCTAGGACCTTCGTGAAGAGAGAAGCTTCACCAAAATAACTATGCTTTACGAAGCTTACGCCCTTACTTAAAATAAGATACATCTTCTGTTTTGTTGCTTCTGTTTGTGCAATTGTATGCTGCACACACAGCCGGCATTATTCCAGCATTAAAAAATTCTTTTACACCAAGCTTACAATGTCAACACGTGTACCAACTCGTTGCAGTGTACCTTTGATAAGCACTCCTTGCGGAGGCTGGCGGTACTATAGACCGCCATGTTTTTTAGGGAACGATCCATAGTACTGTTGGCCTCCGCAGGGAGCGCTTATCAGAGGTCTTTAGCCTCTCTATAGTATCTAGCTCGTTGGTGAGCACCAACGAGTTAGAAAGAGAAGACTATAGAGTGGCCATGTTGTCCTGTACAGCGCTCTTTGCGGTGCCACCGCGAAACACGGCAGATCTGAGCTAAGCGCCCACCTTTGTAAAAATTCGTCTGCTTACAATGTTGTATAACGGAGGTAAGAACTACAAAAAAACGAAGAAAAAACATGCCTGTTGTGTGTGCTGCATATAACTGCGATGTCAAAAGGAAACAGACAACTGATATATCATATTTCATGTAAATTTTATGAAGTTAAGTCTATAGTTTTGTTAATTAGCAGCATTTTTTTTCATGCATAAATGTGTAACAACGCCCGGCATAAACAAAATAAATGGTTCACTGGTAATGTACTTAAACTAAATACGGATAAAACCAATACAATTCCGTTTCAGACCCAGTGAAAAACAAATAGCAATACAATATTAAAACTGTATTTCGACACCGGCATCCCTTATTTCTGCTCCTTCTGTCCTTACTGCTTATACAAGAAGACGATAAGCTGTAGCTTATAAGAAGTAGGCCTATTTCGAAGACAAACGATTAATCAAATAAATGGTTCACTAGTAATAAAGTTAAACTAAATACGGATAAAACCGCTACAATTCCGTTTCAAACCTAGTAATAGCAATCAAATATTAAAATTGTATTTCTACACTCGCATCCAAAATAAAGCAAAACTCTGGGGTAGGTCGTATTGTTGTTAGTATTTTGACTGGAAGGACATGAAAGAACATAATTGAGCACCCACGTGCAATAATGGGGTAAGTATGAATATATTTCGTAACTACTTACCCCATTATTGTACGCGTGTGCTCAATTATACACTAATAATTATCTGTGGTGCCACAGCCCTTGAAAGGCTCAGACAGACCAGCTGGCTGTTGGCCTCACGTTCACATTTCGATAATAATTATACTTTACTGTAACAAAAAAAAACTGAAAGCGTGTTTTGTCATGTTTCACCCACGTTACAAGCTTGGAGGTAAAGGTTGTTTACTACAGATAGGGCCTACTTTCATTCTATATCTTACGGTATAGTAAATAGTTTTGCAACGTGTAGAGACTGGGAAAACAATTTAATAAAATCATCCGAATCATACTCGTTCATTTTATAGGCAATCTTGCAGGTCGCATTTAAAAGAACCTAGGAATATTAACATTTTCTTCAGTATATTTGCTACGACTTCTTGTCATACTACATGACAATTTTGCTTAGGTTATTCTTTTAAGCATTCCTTCTAGGAATAGCTCAAGTGTTTTAAATTTAGCGTACATAAGTTTAGATTAAGTTCCTAGCACGTATTTGACGAAATACTAGGTTTTTCCACTTCAGTTTAACTGATTTATGCAAACGAAATTAAGACAGCTGACGATTCTATTGTCAGTTATCACCACGCCCAGTTTGTTTTGGGCGCATAAGTTCATTACCGACGGTCGTTCAATTTTCTTCAAACATGGCGGCGCAATGACCACTCTATATCTTTTTTCTTTCTAACTCGTTGGTGAGCACAGTGCTGTGTGAAAAAGCAGGACAGAATATCAAGGAGTGTCGAGGTGAAGTGCTGTTCTGCGCATGAGCAGACGCTCCTAGCCGGGCTAAATTGGGAATTAGCACGTAGAGTAAGGATGGATTCCATTGAGTCTAAAGCACCAAATTATCGAAAATAGTGAACTATTATAAGTAGAATTTGTATTATGTGCCTTTTTTTCAACAATATTATTTCGACCATAATTTTATGGCGTGCTACAGCACGTTAGCACGAAGGGAGCAGCCGCCACAGAAAATAACTAATCTGAAGAAGTTCAACGAGGATCCTAGAACAACAGACTGAATTCATGATCTGAGGGTGTCGCTTTTGTTACCGACAAGGTTGCGGCATTCACAAGGATAACTTTGTACTGTAAACATTATTGAATTGAATTGAATTGAATTGATTTACGGTTACGTCGTTATTTTGTTCTGGCTCCGAGATAAGAACATAAGTTGATTATTCGTAGTATACCCGGAACTGTGATTCAGACAGTGAATTATGCATGCTGGAAAGCACACGGATGAGATGGTTTAGAGCCATTAGCAGTCTGCAACCTCCAGTATCGGCTTATGAATAATTCGTGTTATGTCTGCTTAGAGTGATTTCTAATTTACACACCTGGTATACATCTCTCCGCTCCCAGGGGATTAAATTTACTAACAGCAAAAGGGAACGGGTGACCAAACCAGGAAACAAGGTTTAGTTGTCGTGTTTCAAGTGGATTTTATAAAAGTCAAGCTACCTTACGCAAAGTACGAGTCGAACTCATTCATACATAGTTTTCGGTACAAGGGTAGGTTTTTTTCATTGCAAATCCAGCATTCTCCAATTGTCTCTATTTTCCTCTGTCCTCTTAGTCTCTGCATATGATCTATATAAACCCGTAACAACATACTGGTTAGCAGTCTTTAAAACCCCCCCTTTTTTCTTCTTAAGGTACAGCTTACAACTTTTGGAAATATTCAACATTTTTTCCTCCATTACTGTATCTTGTACAATAATGAAAATTGGTATGTGTAAAACACAATCCTTCTGCTATATGAAAAACATATTTTTAAGGTTAAATTTTTTTAAGGGGAATTGGACGTTATCGCATGCAAAGTAAAGGTAAAAATAGCCTATCTTCAAGCGGTCAGAATTGTAATACTACTCGTATTTATCACAGCTCTTTTATTATTTTTAGTGATATATGTATACACATTAAGCTTTAAAATGAAAGAAGAATGGTTAATCTAGTGTAAATCTTACCCTTAAATTAATTTTTTAATCTAATCATATTTTTTATATAAATTCACTACATACCTGCGATTAGGTACACTCTATTCACTTATCATAACACACATTGAATTAAAATTTTGGCCACTTACTGCTAATAGATATTAAAACATACCCTACTAAAATTATTAAAATATCTGTAATATTATGGGGATACGGCTTAGACTAATCTCTAATTCCTTTTTAATTTATTGACGGTGATGATTGCTATAAGCCCTATGCCCATAATATTATAGATACATGAATAATTTTAGTAGGATATGTTTTAGTATCTATTATCAGTAAGTGGTCAAATTTTCAATTCAATATGTGCTATAATAAGTGAATAGAATGTACCTAATCACAGACATGTAGTGTATTTATAAAAAATTGTGCTTAATTAAAAAAAATAATTTAAGGATAAAGATTTACTCTAGAGTAACCATTCTTTTTCATTTCAAAGCTTAATGTGTGTGTGTATATATATATATATATATATATATATATATATATATATATATATATATATATATATCACTAAAAATGAAAGAGCTGTCATAAATAGTATTATATTTATGACTGCTTGAAGAGATGCTATTTTTACCATTATTTTGCATGCGATAATGACCAACTCCCCTTAATATTGAATACGGTGCTAGCTCACTGTGCAGTGATGAAGCGTTTCCCTCATGTTTACAATATAACTAGTAGCTTGTGCAGCAAATGCTGCAAACTAAATTCATTAGACGTTCAAATAAACATTTTTCAGATTTATTTTTAATGAAGAATACCAGACATTCTGAAAGTTATTTGCTTCCATAATGATGAAAGATACTCTCTCTCGAGCTAATACTGAAGAGAACCAAGCATTTAAATATCTACACCACACCGCCATTAAATACATGAAAAAGACCCAACCCCACTCGATTAATAGCTATAAAAATATTTGATTTTTAATAATATTATTATCTTACGTAAGTTTTATAGCTTTCAGTAACGTATATTATATATACTATATAGCCGCCACTCAGTAAAATATAGAAATGAAAATCTAATTTAAGTTATTCTCTATATCTACTTACATAACCCCAAAACGTTTCACTTTCATATCATCAATATAGCATTAATATGTATAATTAATGAAAAATAGTCACATCACGGGATTAACTACAATAATATTTCATTTCTAATGGTAATAATGTCATCAAACCACCTCAAGTTTTGTAGTTTTTAATATCCAATACACAGCTGTACCCAGAAAATTACACATCACAGAATCGAACCTGTAAATTATTTTTAGTAAGTTAAGTTTTTAATAAACAATTTAATTTGAGCTCTAAATATGTCAGCATTCTTGCAGATCATGGCCTTCGTGTAATATTGTTTACTGTAGTGTGTGTTTTGTTTTATTCTGAAATGCAACACGGCCGACTTGATGCTCGCTTCGCTTCTCCTGAATGCAATTAGCTAGTTCTCAAAACTGACGACAGATGGATTTTGGAAAATAGGAAAATTATGTAGGAAAATTGACATTTCACTGAAAACTACTATTTTTTCGAAAAACTTTGGGTTCCAAGCTTCAAAATGAGGGGCCATTTATTAAAATCCGTTCAACCGTTTTCCCGTAATTTTCATTACCAGTTCAAATTATATATATATATATATATAATATATATATATATATATAATATATATATATATAATATATATATATATATATATATATATATATATATATAGATGCTCTTTCAACTACATTCCTTAACAAATAATACCTTTTTTATTTTGTGTTAGAAGAAAATACTGATATTTGACCATTTTTAAAATGAATTTATTTTTATCAGAGAATCTATCAAAGGTAGAGCAGTGATTTTGCATTATATTGTAGACATGACATGCATAAATGCACATAAAAAATTTCATCACAGAATATTGGACACTTTTTGAGTTATGACGGAAACGCTTCATCACTGCACAGTGAATTTTGAATTTAAAAAATAAAATAAATCGTAAAAATATTTTTATCGTATGTCAGAAGGACAGTGTTTTACACATAACAATTTTAATTATTGTACAAGATACAGTAATGGAGGAAAATAATGTTAAATATTTCCAAAATTTTACTCCTTTAAGCTGTACCTAACCCCTTAACTGCTTTTATCGCTGCCTTCACTTTTATCTCATTTTTGGTCCTACTTCGACTGCATTGCTTACACTGCAATACAATCCAGTAAACAAACATTTTAAATGTGGGGGGAGGAGGAAAAATTCTTTTATGCGCTCTTTGAAATCTTCGTTACGGGCTTACAGGTTTACTCATCGACAACTGATGTGATCAGACTGCTATATTCTAATCTTCTGAGTCCTGAGACCTTTTTTTGTTTAATTTTTAAAGTTCAATATAATTCTGTACTTAAAAAAGTCACTGACATAAGGTAAAATGCTGAAAAATTCTACAGGTTACAGTTAGGGCACAAATGCAGGTATATTATTCTATACTTCGGGTCTCTGCACACCCAAACTAAATTCAGCACCCAAACTAAATTCAGCATGTTTTGCTATTAGATCTATGCAAAAGATAGTAAATATCAATACCTTGAAAACAATATACTTTGCATACTTCCACTCGGTAATGAGTTTTGGAATAATATTCTGGGGAAATTCTACAGATAGTAACAGTAGCCTATATTCCTAGTACAAAAAAGAGTAATTAGAATAATAGTAGGTGCCAAATCTAAGGAATCGTGTAGGACTATTTTAAAAAAACTACAAATAATGCCCATGACTTGTCTGTATATGTTTCATTAAAAAACTTCCTCGTATGTAATCGTGAAAACTTTGTAACTAATTCAACAGTTCATAGCATAAATACGCGTGAAAAAAAAGGATTTCATACTCCATCGGCAAGTCTATCGTGCTATCGAAAAGGAGTGCGTTATAGTGCACGGGAAAAGTGGCACAAGTCAAAAATGTTAATTTTACAGGAGAAAGAAAAAACTGTCTTCACACTGGTTTATGTCGATTTGATTTTCTTCTGCATGAATTATTGTAATGGGAGAAATACTTATGTCTCTTTTTCCAAGCGAGCAGATGTTCCGTAAGTTGCCAATAAAGTAACAAAAATTTTTTGTGGAAATTGACTTATGCCACTTTTCCCAAGAATTGCAGAATATGACAGTAAACATTTTTAATAGTCCCCCTATCGATATAAAAAATGAAACTCGAAGCATAAGATTATTTAGGGCCAAATTAAAGAAATACCTAATTTCTCACGCCTTCTATTCTGTAGTGAATTCATGACATTCAACGACGCTTCATGAAATTGATACTAAAATGTTGTGTTGTACTAGTAGACTATATTGTAAACCTCTTCTGTATATATTTCAACTAGACTGTGACTATAAATTAAGACTTTATAGTAGTATTAATTTTTATGACTTGTTCCATATTTCAGCTGTGAAGCAATGTATGAATACCATGAAATGTATGTATGTATTTATTCACACTGCAAATGGGTAAATACCCGGTGACTTTATTTTATTTTATTGGGTTATTTTACGACGCTGTATAAACATCTAGGTTATTTAGCGTGTGAATGAAATGAAGGTGATAATGCCGGTGAAATGAGTCCGGGGTCCAGCACCGAAAGTTACCCAGCATTTGCTCGTATTGGGTTGAGGGAAAATCCCGGAAAAACCTCAACCAGGTAACTTGCCCCGACCGGGATTCGAACCCGGGCCACCTGGTTTCGCGGCCAGACGCGCTGACCGTTACTCCACAGGTGTGGACTACCCGGTGACAGTGGTAACTAATTACACTCAATAATTACAATTAATAATAAATGCATAATATTAATAATAAAATAATAGTAGCAATATATAATAATATTAACAAAGAGCATCCTATATTAAATGAATCACTTAATCTAACATAGTTAATTAAAGTAAATCTAATTTATATCTTAACCCTAAGTTCGAACTTGAAACCACGAGTATATATGATATGTTTATACATGCACAAATACCTTTCGGCACTACACTCATTTCGCTATCAATTCACTCACTGGACTGGAACTATGAAACATTTCACTGACACTATCCAGATTTCACTAACACTTCAGAAACATTTCATTGTTCAAATACTTTGCACTACCACTGTAAACTATAGAACTTCACTGACATAAACACACTTCACTGACACAACACACTTCACTGACACAACACACTTCTTCACTGATACAACACTTCAAATAACAAAACATCAATTACACCCTTATTATTCCATAGAATTGTATTTACTATATTATCCTCAAATCGCTAGCCTAGCCCCATTACAAGCAATTTAGCACGTTCACTATAACTCACACCCCTTCACTATAAATCAATCTCTTTTCTCTGCCACTATAACTCTCAGAATTTACTTTTAAGCTCACTGCACTTTCACTACAGCACACTGCACACCCAATATAAATCACTGGAGATTCACTATGTTTCTCTGCTTACTCACTTTACTTGTAAAGCCACAAAATATTCTGCATAATGTATTACCGTCTATTAGTAAAGTCGTTAAGCCTATTTTTAAATACATTTTTGGTTATTGGAATGTTAATAAGTACAATATAATACATCTTATAACATAATCATGTATGAAGTATAATATAGTATACTATACACTCAAGTCAGGAGGCTACATCTCTCTTCCCGTACTTCGTGTCACAGCGGAACACCACTCTCCTTAGTACAGGCCTCACAGTTTGTATTAAAGTGTAAATAAGTTACAGGCATGGTTCATTATATGACATGTGGATTTTTACAAATAAGTTAAAAACTAATTATAATTGGTTCTATGTTCACGTAACATTTTTTGCTCAAAATGACCTACAGAACTGATTTATAAATCGCGGGTGATATCTGGTGAATCACCCTGTAGAAGGTGGAGGGAAAAGTAATCTGACAGGCAGGGGCGGATGCAGGATTTTTTTTTGGGGAGGGATTTGAGGAGATAGAAAAATGGAGTAATGAGAAATAAGTTTATATACTCACAATTTGTTTCTGAGTCACAAACATTTACAAGTTGGCCTGAGTAGCGTAGTCGGTATAGCCTTCTGTGCTCGAAGTTGCGGGTTCTACCCCAACCCAGCTCGATGGCATTTAAGTGTGTTTAAATGCGACAGGCCTCATATCAGTCGATTTACTGGCATGTAAAAGAAGTCCTGAGGGAAAAAATTCCGGCACACCGGCGACGCTGATATAACCTCGGCAATTGCGAGCGTTGTTAAATAAATCATAATATTTTAATTTTAACATTTACAATGACTGCAATACAAAAACAATGACAGAATGACATTTACAGAAGAAGGCGACGAGGCTTTTTAGACATTTTATCCAGTGCTTCATAAGCCTTTACTTCTACATTTTTATGTATATATATATATATATATATATATATATATATATATATATATATATATATATATATCAATGCCAGTCCATTTAATCAGTCTGCTCCCATCGTGCTCCTCAAGTAAGTCTTCAAATACCGCAATGTTGAGAACGACCGTTCCGGTGTTGCTGTAGTTACAGGCAACGTGCATAAAAGTTTCAGCGCCTTGCGAGTGCAGGGAAAAATAATTTCATTGCACCTGTTCAAAGATGATATAAAAACAGTAGGTATTAGGTGAAGATTTTTCTGATCAAGGAAATTTCTTCTCCACATCTTCAATTCACTGAAGAAAGACTCTGGTGATGCATCAACATCATTGGGCCACTGATTTACTACAGCCTCAACAGCAGTTTCTGAATCTTCATCTGATTCTCGCACTATGTTTTTTAGGCAGAAAAGTTTGTAAGGACTTTAGGATTCCCTTATGATTTAAAAACCCGTCCTTGAGCTGACTAATGAAATAGTCTAAGAAGAGAAGGAAAATTAAAAGCCTAAAATACTTTCATGACCCTCTGTCTTGAAGTAAGAACGTTGTGTTTATCTTCCTGCAGTTCTTGGAATTTAACATTTTAGCAAAGAGAATTTACGTGGAAAACTCTCTAATTCCTATGTACATTCACGAATTAAAATTAATATTATTTTTTTTTCTTGTTTCGTATTTTTCTAAAAATTTCGGGAGGGGATATATCCCCTTAATCCCCCCCCTTGCATCCGCCCCTGCTGACAGGGATAGTAATCATTAAATAAACATAATTTTTAAGTGAAAGGGAGATTTCAGAGTCAACGCCAGAAAACGAATGCGAATTTACTTGTATTAAATAAACTCTTACGCCCCAACACTGAGCTATGTAATGGCTCATCTAAAAATTTCGTGATAGAATGAGTTAATATCCCGGAGCAGTTATTCACCAGGGATTATCAACTCATGGAGTTTCATTGACCCATGCTTCTAATTAACGAGAAGATATAAGCTGCTTTAGTCAATATTATAACGAGGCAGCCTCATCGCGTGTCCGTTTGAAGCTTGTAATTATACTGTAATAAAACAGGCTTCAATGGACAGTTTATCGGACGACAGAGCATCGGTTTTCCACGACTGGGACATCAGTCAAAACGAGGCAAATCAAAATGGCATTTTTGTAAGGAGAAAGCCTGTGCATTCCTCTGAATGGACGGAAGTCCACACGATATTATTAATTTTGAGATATTTTATCAACAGTAATCTCACTAGACGTTTTGATTTATCTATAGAAAATCAAATCTCGAGTGGGATTTAATTGACTATTACACGATTAGAAGAAAGTATATAAAGATTAGAAGTGACGAAGTACTCCAATACAATAAAATATTAATTGACTAACGAAAATACAACTGTCTTCAAATGTATTATTGTACCATCTCAATATTACAAATATTACGCTAGATGGCAGTAGTGTGTTATGATT
The DNA here is from genome assembly GCF_040183065.1 of Periplaneta americana. Taxonomy (NCBI): domain Eukaryota; kingdom Metazoa; phylum Arthropoda; class Insecta; order Blattodea; family Blattidae; genus Periplaneta; species Periplaneta americana. Next base: position 29,496,219 of record NC_091124.1, on the reverse strand, counting down.
AGCTGTTTTCTTGTTATCAGTTGCGCCAACTATGGGATCTTCATTGAACTCTATTACTAGTCAACAAGGCTTTGTTGATTCAGTTTCATTTGTATTTGTTAAAAATGTTATGTTTTATTTAACGACGCTCGCAACTGCAGAGGTTATAACAGCGTCGCCGGATGTGCCGGAATTTTGTCCCGCAGGAGTTCTTTTACATGCCAGTAAATCTACTGACATGAGTCTGTCGCATTTAAGCACACTTAAATGCCATCGACCTGGCCCGGGATCGAACTCGCAACCTTGGGAATAGAAGGCCAGCGCTATACCAACTTGCCAACCAGGTCGACTTCATTTTTATTAAAACAGTTGCATTCCACTTCAGTTATCCGGATCCCAGTAATCAACGTCACTTGACAGATGATTTTCAATAAATCTTAGTATTGAACAATCTCTGATACGTGACTATCCATAATATCATATAGCAGAAGCTATAATATAACCTAAATAATATAAACAAGTGTTAGAAAAGTTTTAATTAGGGATGATGAAATTAACAAGAAAAGTTTTAATTAACGATGATGAAATAAAAAATAAACATGAATAATTTTAAAAGGAACTATTACTGAAAGTACAATTTTCAAATTTGAATGTTTTAGTGGTTGGTGGTTCACTTGATGTTATATTGGACGTGTGCGTAAAAGGAGTGGAACTCGTTGATGTACATGCTGTATTCTTCAACTTATTCAGGATTTCCGAATGGTGCTCTTCATTTATTTGTAAATAGGGTTTCGGGAAAGATGCATAGCTATGACCAGTGCGTGGCTCAGTCGGTTAAGGCGCTTGCCTGCTGATCTGAAGTTGCGCTCGGGCGGGGGTTCGATCCCCGCTCAGCTGATTACCTGGTTGGGTTTTTTCCGAGGTTTTCTTCAACCGTAAGGTGAATGCCAGGTAATCTATGGCGAATTCTCGGCCTCATCTCGCCAAATACCATCTCGCTATCACCAATCTCATGGACGATAAATAACCTCGTAGTTGACACAGAGTCGTTAAATAACCAACTAAAAAAATAGCCCAAACGACTGTATCGCCAAGTTTAGTTGTACGGTTTACAAACCCCAAATGCGCTCTCTAATAATGAGATAGCGAGGCAAGAAATGTTCAATAATTTAAACAGACTAGGTTATTAAGTGATTACAAATAAATGAAAATCGTATGGGAACAGGAAAAGTACACAAAAATTGACATCAGGGAGGGACGGATGGGTCTAGGATGTTGGAGGTTAGGAATTTAGAGGTTGAGGAACAAAAGAGGAATATCGGGAAATATACATTGTGTTCGTTCTGTGAAAAAATAAAACACTATATCTGGTTTTAGGACAGCCATGTCTCTAGGTCCCTATGGTGTGTAGTTCATAAACTGTTTCGTAATTCTATTAGGATTAATTCGTAATATTTTAACGAGCCAGTTAAGTTTATTAATGCTATTTCTTCGTTTATTTTTAATATTTCCATATCCTATAAATTGGAGATCATTAGTGTGGTTTTAGGCGTAATAGATCGACTATTGATCAGATATTTTGTATTTGACAGATATTGGAGAAAAAATGGGAGTATAAGTGCACAGTACTTCAGTTATTCATAGATTTAAAAAAGGCATATGGCTAAGTTAAGAGAGAAGTTTTATATAATATTCTTATTGAATTTGGTATATCCAAAAAAACCAGTTCGGTTAATTAAAATGTGTCTCAGTGAAACGTACAGCATAGTCCGTATAGGCCAATTTATATCCGATGCTCTTCCAATTCACTGTGGGTTAAAGCAAGGAAGTGCACTATCACCTTACTTTTTAACGTCGCTCTAGAATATGCCATTACGAATGTCCAGATTAACAGACAGGGTTTGGAATCGAACGGGTTACATCAGCTTCTTGTCTATGCGGATGACGTTAATATGTTAGGAGAAAATCCAAAAACGATTAGAAAAACAACTGGATCGAGAGATACAGTACAATAACATTTCTCAGTAACCAATTCTTCACCCCTACATACTACGTATGTTCGAACATACAATTTATTTTCGTGGTTTTGTACCTTGAGACTTATTTTAACGTTTTCCCCATTGTATGACAAATTCAAAGAAATGCAGCCAATCCTCTATCTCAGCGTTTCTCAAACTATGGTCCGCGGACCACTTGTGGTCCTTCAAAAAAGACAGAAGAAAAAATAAAATTCAAACGAATTGCGTATCACACTATAGCTTAAAATCTCAGAGTTTGGAAATGACACGTGGCAATCGAATTTCACTTTTTCTCCCAGTACAGACATTTTATGAAATTTATTTACCCTACCCGTCCATCGAATTCCCACTCTACTCTCAGCAACAAAAGAGGGATTTAAAGCACTATACAGTTGGTGTTTATCGACATCTTTTCCCTGCACATCTGGCGCCGCGCCTGTAACCCAGACAGGGACCACCAGAATTCATAACAGAGGACCGAAGTACCGAATCTTAATTCAATTTTAAAATATAAGTATACTTACTTACTTACTTACTTACTTACTTACTTACTGGCTTTTAAGGAACCCGGAGGTTCATTGCCGCCCTCACATAAGCCCGCCATTGGTCCCTATCCTGAGCAAGATTAATCCAATCGCTACCATCATATCCCACCTCCCTCAAATCCATTTTAATATTAACATCCCATCTACGTCTCGGCCTCCCCAAAGGTCTTTTCCCCTCTGGCCTCCCAACTAACACTCTATATGCATTTCTGGATTCGCCCATACATGCTACATGCCCTGCCCATCTCAAACGTCTGGATTTAATGTTTCTAATTATGTCAGGTGAAGGATGCAATGCGTGCAGCTCAGCGTTGTGTAACTTTCTCCATTGTCCTGTAACTTCATCCCTCTTAGCCCCAAATATTTTCCTAAGAAACTTATTCTCAAAAATCCTCAATCTCTGTTCCTCTCTCAAAGTGAGAGTCCAAGTTTCACAGCCATATACAAAACAACCGGTAATATAACTGTTTTATAAATTCTGACTTTCAGAAATACTGATATTAAAATATGCTACTAAAATGATAAATTAGCTTTCGAAGGGAACAAGAGTAAGGTGGTCCGCGGAACTGTTCTGACTTTAAAAAATGGTCCCCACTTCAAAAGAGTTTGAGAAACGCTGCTGTATATCATCAATTTTCACCGCTTCTCTCATTTGGTACAGTGTCATTTAATAGCGTTAAAAACAACTGGTCATGCATAGCGGTCTCAGAGACCGCAGTCGTCTAATATTCGTGCATATATCCTTGTCAATTAGTGAAACACATCGCAGCTTCCCTACCCTGGTCATCAGAGGAGCATCAGGAGGTCTGTGAAGTGGATGAAGTGTGGTTGCACCAGTTTACATGATAATCGGTTTTAAATTTAAACACTGGTACACCAGACCGCAGTATCATGGATTGCATTGGGTTGCAGGAGACGTGTGGGACAAACCAATGCGGATTCAGGCTACTGTTCTGGGTCATTGAATTACATCCAAATTTATACGTAGGAGTGATAGACATATCTATATAATTTATTATAGGCCTGCCCATGGGTAGTTCTTTCATTGAAAATCCAGCATTCTTCAATGCTCCCTATTTTCTGTCTTCCTCGTAGTCTCCGATTTGATCCATATTTCTTAATGTCGTCTATCATCTTATATCTTCTTCTGCCCCGAACTCTTCTCCTGTTCACCATTCCTTCCAGTGTATCCTTTAGTAGGCAGTTTCTTCTCAGTCAATGACCCAACCAATTCCTTTTCCTCTTCAGCATAATTCTTTCTTCACCCACTCTTTCGAACACAACTTCATTTATTATTTTGTCTGTCCATTTCACACCCTCCATTCTTCTCCATATCCACATTTCAAGTGCTTCTAGTCGCTTTTCTTCACTTCGTCATAATATCCATGTTTCTGCCCCATACAATGTCACACAAAGCACTTCATTTCTTTCTTAGTTCTTTTTCCAGAGTTTCTCTTTTTCATAGCTATCGTCCATTTGACTTCCTGGCAGCAGCTCATGTTACTGCTTATAGTACACCCCAAGTATTTGAAGCTGTCCACTTGCCCTACTACCTCATTTAGAATTCGCAAGTATACCTTCTTTACTTTTCTTCCGACAACCATGGTCTTCGTCTTGTTTGCATTTATCTTCATCCCATACTTCTTACAGCTGTCATTTAGCTCCAGTAGCATATCTCTTAGCATCATTTCCTTTTGTGCTAAGAACGCCATATAATCAGTAAATCTTATGCACTTTATTCTTCTTTCTCCTACTTCACTCCTCCCATGTTCTGAAAACAGTTCTTCATTAAATCCTCCAAGTAGATGTTGAAAAGTGTAGGTGATAAAGGACATCCTTGTCGTACTGCTATCTCTCTTTCACTTCCTTCAGACTTCTCTTTTCCTATCCTAACTTCGACTCGTTGTTTCATTTGAACAGTAAATCGTTTTTCCAGAGAATTCTAATTTCTTGCTTTTAACGCGAAACTACTCGAATTTCATGCGGGGTTGTCTGTGGAGGTAACTCAATTTCTTTAAATTATAGTAAATAACATTTTTCCCACATCTGCGGAGTAACGATCGGATCCTGACTCAAATCCTGATTGGGACAAGTTTCATGGTTGTATTTTTCTCGAGGTTTTCCCCCAACCACTTTATAGCAGAATTGCTGGGTAACTTTCGGCGTTGGACCTCGGGCTCATTTCGCATTCATTATTTTCAACTTCAACTATCATCTTCAATAGTTTCAGATCGACTGACGATGCAGCAGGATGTAGTAATCTACCGTGATTCGCGTACATATGTCATCTCTCTGGGGGAGCTGCCTACGCGCGAGGGCAGCGCACAGCCCGCTTCCCTCCCCTCAAGGAAAACTAATAGATATTTGGACACCAATTAGTGGAAGGTGTTTACCAGCTCTACAATTGTGTCATAAATGTGTAATTTACAGCGGTATGGTGTCTTTGAAATTGTTAGACGTTTTGTTTTCTTTCTTGATGATAAGATAAATTAGTACTTGAAGCACGTAATGGGTAGGTTTGGAAGTCATCATCATCATCATCTTCCTAACAAGTATTAGGCCAAGTAGCTTGTTACGGTCTCAAACTAGAATTTTCAGTCCATCTCTTCTTTGGACGGCCTAGAAATCTTTTGCCATATGGATGGTAATGAAACAGTGCTTTTGGAATTCTGCATCGATTCATTCGTTCGAGATGACCCTTCCACTGAAGTTGATATTTGCTGATGAACTGCATAATGGGTTCTATTTGAAGTTCTTGCATTATGTCCTCATTTTTTTTATGATCCCAGCGAGTATATCCAGCTGTTGCTCTCATAAACCTCATCTCACTTGCTGTTATTCTACTGACATCTTTATTCTTCACAGTCCACGCTTCGCTACCCTAGCTTAATACTGGCTGTGCTAAGGTTTTATACACGCCTATTCTTGTGTGACTTTGTACTAGTGAAGGTAGGTTTGGAAGTAAATCCCGAAAAAAACAAAGTACATGATTATGACTTGTGACTAGAACATAGTAGAAATATAAAAATAAAAATTGGAAAATTATCCTTTGAAAAGGTGGAAAAATTCAAATATTTTGGAGCAACAGTTACAAATATAGATGACACTCGAGAGGAAATTAAACGCTGAAAAAATATGGAAATGTCTGTTATTATTCGGTTGAGAATCTTTTGTCATCCAGTCTGCTCTCAAAATATCTAAAAGTTAGAATTTATAAAACAGTTATATTATCGGTTGTTCTGTATGGTTGTGAAACTTGGACTCTTACTTTGAAAGAGGAACAGAGATTAAGGGTGTTTGAGAATAAGGTGCTTAGGAAAATATTTGGGGCTAAGAGGGATGAAGTTACAGGAGAATGGAGAAAGTTACACAACGCATTGCATTCTTCACTTAACATAATTAGAAACTTACTAAAGATGTTATTAATTGGTCCAACAGAATAATATCTGTTATAGTGACAATTAATATTTGAGGAGAAAAATTCGTTCCGGCGCCAGGGATCGAACCCGGGCCTTTGGTTCTACGTACCAAGCGCTCTGACCACTGAGCTACTCCGAAATCATCCACAGCACCGGATCGAACAGATTGCTGTGCACTTTACTGCGGAATCCCGGCATTAGTCACTCAGCTGAATGCGCTCCTTGTATAATGGCAGTTGACTTGAAATATAAACGTCAACATATATGCCCAACTTGGAGTCAGGCCACAGAAGGGAAATAACACTGTAGGAGGAGAGTTCGATCCGGTGCTGTGGATTGAATTCGGCGTAGCTCAGTGGTCACAGCGCTTGGTACGTAGAACCAAGGACCCGGGTTCGATCCCCGGCGCCGGAACGAATTCTTCTCCTCAAATATTAATAATAAATTAGAAACATTAAATCCAGACGTTTGGGCAGGGCATGTAGCACGTATGGATGAATCCAAAAATGCGTAGAGAGTGTTAGTTGGGAGACCTGAGGGAAAAATACTTTGGGGGAGACCCAGACGTAGATGGGAGGATAATATTAAAATAGATTTGAGGGAAGTAGATTATGATGGTAGGGACTGGATTAATCTTGCCCAGGGTAGAGACTGGGCGGGCATATGTGAGGGCGGCAATGAACCTCCGGGTTCCTTAAAAGCAATTTGTAAGTAAGGTAAAGTAAAGAAAAGTGGTTGTAAAAGATCTTCACTTTCTGCTTTGAGAACTGTATCAGGATCACTTCCTATATCGATATGGAAAACCCGTACTAGCCCTAACACTTTATCTCAGCATAAATTTAACTGTTGAAGAGAATTGGTAAAATGAGGATAAATTGAAGGATGTTGGTGGAATTATATAGAGAAACTGAAGTATCTTGAAAAAATCCCATGCAACAGCTCGTTTGTTCACGAAAAATTCAACCGCGATAAGGACGGGGATCGAACCCGTCCCATTCGGACGGAAGACTAGAGCGACTGTCTGTATATTTAAACACACAACCAAGATATGTCTAACATTAAAAATTAAGCGGTCTTAGGGACTGTCCCTATCAGAGGTCTGCATCGGACGTTTTCGCTCGAGCGCCAAGTAGTTCATAGCATAATCCGATAGGTAGCGCACATGCATAATGGGTAAAATTGTCACGAGCGATAAATCTTCGAACGGTATAAGCCGAGCGTTAGACATTCGTTCTTGTTACAGTGATGAACTGTGTAGTAACATCATAGATGTTTATCATTTCAAAACTTTGCAGTGTTTAACTAACCGCTCCATAGTACAGCTACAATACTTGCTTTAAAATGTAATATAAATGTTGTAGGTAAATGTTTCCCCCCCCCCACATCTGATGGATGTTATTGGATGTAAATGTAATTATTATAAACGGAGAACACAATCACGATAATGCAAGAACTGTATCAAGTTTTCTAGTAATAATAATAATAATAATAATAATAATTTATTTATTTTATTTATTTATTTAGAATATTAACGTACAAAAACAACAGCACAAGGCCAATTACAGTTTTGCACGATACAAAACAGAACAAAACAACAAATGATGATGAGAATGAATGATAGAAAATGGCAATGAGATGAAATACAAACAATATAATAGTCTAAATCAATCATTGATCAAATAATAACTATAAAATTATAAATTTAGTACAATGAGATAATTGAAATAATGGAATAGTCTACATTAATCAATTGACCAAATGCAAGAAATAAAATGGACAAATAATTATAAAATTAGATCAGTGAGTTAAAAACTCAAAGATATACTACACATTAAATGGATCCAAGTTGAATCCATGCAAATTAGCATATTTAATGCATCTGCAGACCGGAGAGAGAGATTTAGGATTCTTATTATAAAACAATTTATGAAATCTTAAACCATTAGCAGGAATACGAAGACTGATATTGCTTACGAAAGATTCACAATCAATATCACCCTTAATGACTTTACAAAAAAATAAATAATCAAGATCCTGACGTCTGGTGAACAAACTACCGCAATTGAAATAATTGCATTTAATCTCATAGTTATAATCGGAATTTGGTAAAAATTTATAACAACACAAGGAAATAAATTTTCTTTGAATATTCTCCAATTTAGCCGAGTCAGTGGAAGTAATGGATAATAATAATAATAATAATAATAATAATAATAATAATAATAATAATAATAATCTATAATAATTAGTGTATCAATCTTTGCGTCTGTAACAGTTGTGCAGCATGATTATTCGTTTTATGTCACGTTATCTCTGTACTAATATTGTTATTAATCTACTGCTATATCAATAATATTTTGTAAAACGTTCCTACATTGTCGCAGTATATAGGCGGAACACTATGTATGGGCCTATCATATTACATATGTGGTAAATCAAATATTGAATAATTATTAATTAGCAATAATAACTGTATATCGAAGTTTTTCATACTATTTTATTTATAACTTCATGTTCCTGTTCTAGTACGTTCCATTGGCTGTTCCATTAAACGCAGAAAATAAAGCCTTATTTTTACCGTGTGAGCAAAACATATATGTATCTTATCTGTCGCCTTCCATACAAGATAAGACATGTCGGTGAGATGACCTTGTACTGTGCTTCTATTTATTACGAGTGTATCACGACTGATCGTATCTCACTCGAGGGTGCGACACTCGACCGAGTTCAAGCGAGCGATTTAACTCCAATGCAGCACTCTGGTTCCTACCAATTTATCAATTACGTGATTTTTAAGTGTATGAGTTGAGAGTTGAGATTGGAACATTTGCAGGGCAGCCATTATTAACAATCCGACATGTTCATATTAACATTTACTCAATACGTCCCGAAAAATTATTTCCGAAAGTAGCTGTGTAATTTAGTGAATCACCCTGTACATATCTAGTCACTGACGTCACAAAGGTGCGGAGTTGGGATATATTACATGTGAGAAGACGATGTAACGCAGACTGCGGGAAGTAATTTTATTGTGACATTGACAGAAGCGCCGTGATTCATCTCCGACAAAAACGCTGGCCTTCTGTGCCGGCCACAATTTTATTCAAAGCCCTCTGATATAGGAATTCCACAGCAAAGGACTTGGTTGCGTGTTGGCTCTAACAGCGCCGCGTCTGAATTCTTCTCTGGCTGTATACTATTATTATTTCCCACAAAATGGGCGGCATCAAAGTCTAAAATATACCAAAGCAGGAAGAACTCCCCATATTATTATTATTATTATTATTATTATTATTATTATTATTATTATTATCAATAATTGTCTTATTTTTTATACTTTGTATGTCTCATGTATTTTGACCTGCGGTTCACATTTTATTATGCTTTCTCCTTTTTCTGTATGTTATATATTATGTCTGATTTCTATTTACTTGTTATTTACATTTTATTATTATTATTATTATCTCATTCAGTTTTGTGTGTAAATTTGTAGTGTACTTTATAAATTTGTACTGTTTTTTGTAACACAGTTTTACTCCTGGTTGAGTGTTAGAGAAGGCCGTATGGCCTTAACTCTGCCAGGTTAAATAAATCATTATTATTATTATTATTATTATTATTATTATTATTATTATTATTTTACGATAATAATAAAATTAGCAGTGGAACTAACGGTTCTGATCTATATTGACGTAAATAAGCTTTTGAGGGGGTTCAGCCACCTTAGAGCACTATAAATAAGTACAAAAATAAAATATGTAATATTTTTTCCTCATAAAACAGAAAGTGTATTAAACTCAAAATTGGTGTGATAAATATTTATTACCTCTGCTTTAAGAAACAATATTCAGATTTAGAAGCTATTTATAGTTACTGGTAATTAAATATTCAAAATTGAGCCTATGAAGAATGAAGTGGGAAAGCGATTCTCACTTAATTTTCAAATTTCTCAATATACTTTTATGATTCTTTTTCTAAACTACTGTATTCTGAAACATTATGTCTTAAAATATACCAGAATTATTTATGAATCTATGTGATATGTAACTTATATATATATACAGGCTGAACTGTAAGTAATGTCATTGATTTCAGAGGGTTATTCTTTTAGATATTTCAAACATAAAATTTAATACAATTTTACTCCTATTGCTTCCTTTTCGAGATAAAAATTGTTTCATATGAAACATTTCATAGCGTATATTGGGAAAGCCATTGATTTAATTCCCAATATGCTCAGTCAATTTAGGAGAGCAATGCATTATGATAATAAAAGATTGAAATCATTTCAGTTTCGTCCTTTAAATATGCAGAAATTTGATCCGAACAAATGTAACCGTTGGTGGACACTTTCCCCAATCCATTTTGTCCCAATAACTCCTTCAAAACAAAATTTTCGAAAATACATATTATATTATTACTGTATACATATTATTATTATCATTATCATCATTATTATTATTATTATTATTATTATTATTATTATTATATTGGCTCATATTTTTACACTTTGTATGTCTCATTTATTTTGACTTGCCCGTACGGTTCAAATTTTATTAAACCTTTTCCTTTCTTTCCATATGTTATATATTATTATGTCTCATCTCTACTGACATTATTATTTACATTTTATTATGATTATCTACTTCAGTTCTTTGTGTGTGTGTATGTGCGTGCGTGCTTGTGTGTGCTGTATCTCCTAAATTTGTAGTGTTTTTTGTATCTCAGTTTTATTCCTTGTTGAATGGTAGAGAAGGTCGTATGGCAGCGTTGTCAGACACAGCCTAAACGGAGCGGAGCGCTCCACTATAACTCGTTGCGAGCTCCGGTGCTTCCACAGACATAAGTAAGTTCACGCTCCGACTGGACGTCTCTAGCACCACAACCGGTTTCGGAGCTTACAACTCTGACACTACTGCCGTATGGCCTTAACTATGATAGGTAAAATAAACCATTATTATTATTATTATTATTATTATTATTATTATCATCATCATCATCATCGTACAGGGCATTTTTTTCCAATCATTAATTTACCAACTACAAAGTGACTGAGAGTTAGAAAGACAAATTGTAGCCTATTGATTTTAATTACGTTAATACTCCTATATCATCGTTTTCCTTGAATTCTTGCTATCTGGGAGTATTAGTTAATTCCTCCATTATGTCACATATGTGACAAGAAACTACAACAAATTTACAAGCAACAGAAAACAGGCACAAGTGTTACTACGGAAAAGTAAATACACTGCAAACGGTATCTTGTTGGAAGAAAGTATAATAGGCCTATTGAAAATTAGGTTTTGGAACCAGAGGGAGAGGAAAAAATGGATAGGAAAAATATAGGCCTAATGGGATAGGGTGAATCGGGAGTTGTGCATCTTTGGGATTATAGCATTTGGAAAAAAAATGAATGGGAATATTAGATTGGGAAAAGTGTCCTACAATCAAAGGTAACATCATAAAATTCCTTTACAGAGCGAAAAGTATATTTTTTCAACGACTTTCAGTGTATTAACACCTTTAACACATCCAAAATTTAACAAATTTCAGAAACATTTTTCAGTATATGAATGAATGAATGTTAGCCATGATGTCCCATGTTGGGCACAGGCCTCCTGTGATGGGGTTAGAACCCCCTCGACAGGGATGGCTCAAGTGTACTCGCTTGGTGAGCCAATCCAGGCGAGCTTGTCGTGTATACTACTTTTGTGACATGGCTAATAATCCTGTTCAACTTTAACTAGTCTCAGCACTGTTCTTTGTTCATTTTTTTTCTTGCACTACACACATTATACTGACACTGGCACTTTGACAAACAGTGATTGCTATTTACACTATTTACCTGACACTTTCTCAACACTGACTTTACTATTTACAAAACTTCTCTTACACTTTCACTAATACTGACTTTACTATTTACAATATCTTAACACTGATTACGTTATCTATTTACAATGACCTTCCCTAGTTCTTTTCACAAAACTCTGTTCTTTGCTGTCCTCGACCACTGTTTCCCCGCCTCTCTGGCAAACATGTCAGACCATCTGAGCCGTAGTCTTCCCTGTCCTCTCTTTCCGACGTAGGGGTCCCACATCGTGACTGCATGGGTCCATCTTGCCTGTTGTAGTCTCGCCACATGTCCCCCCAGGTCCACTTCGTTGCCATTGCTCGTTCTGCTGCGTCAGTAGTGTTCGTCAGTCTTTGTAGTGTTTCGTTAGTCATTCTGTCTCGTAGAGTGGTGCCCAGTATTTTCCTTTGCATCTTCCTCTGGCATGTTTGTATACTTGAGCGTTGTCTCTTGGTCATATGAAACATCAAAATCAACAATTCCTTAAATTTGAGCTTTCTGGATTAAACAGAAGAACTTTTCGTTCTGCAAAGGAATTTTACAATGTTACGTTTGTTCGGATCAAATTGTTTCACTTTTAAATCAATCAATTAAACTCCTGTATCTCCTCATCAGGAGCATAGGGCATTCACAAAGTGCCCCCATCGGACCCTATTTGTAGCCAACTTCTTCACTTCGCTCCATGTTTTCCCCTCCCTAGCAATTTCTCCAAAACTGTTCTCTTCCATGTATTTTTTGGCCTTCCTCTTGTTCTACTACCCTGGGGGTTCCAATCCAAAGCCATTCTTTCTACTGCTCCATCTGGTTGTGTGCCCTATCCGATTCCACTTTCGTCTTTTGATTTCTATTGTGATTTCTTTCTGATTTGTTATCTTCCATAGTTCTGAGTTTGTGATTATATCAGGCCATCTAATTTTTAAAATTCTTCGTAAACATCTATTAACAAGCTCTTTTAAACGGCAAACATAAAATCTTTCAATTATTTATTATCATAATATATTGCTGTCATAAATTGATTGAGCATATTGGGAATTAAACCATTGGCTTTCCTGAAACACGCTATGAAATGTTTAATATAAAACAATTTTTATCTCAAAAAGGAAGCAAAAATGAGAAAAATGATATTAAACTCTTTTGTTTCAAATATTTCAAAGAATAACCTCCAGAAATTAATGACATTACTTATGGTTCTCACTGTATAATTTAATATTTTTAATATTAGATTTCTAAAAAGTCGATGTAACCACTAGAAACTTGGAAATTTGCATGCACAATGTTTCTACTGTTAGGATGATATATAAAAAATAATATAATAAAAATCCACGCAAGGGTTGATGGGAGATGATTAAGTTATAAAAGTCAGTGTGGCTGTAGTTCACATTACCCGGTCTACTAAGCTAACAGCAGTATGCAGTTTGTTTACAGTATGACAGCATACTGCATGCTGTAGCGATAGCCTATGCTCAGATGCACACAATAACAAACGCGCTCACACAAAAATTGGTTATCCTCCACTACTCTATGAAATGTTTACAGTGATGCGGTTGTTAAGGCTCCATATTTGTAATCCGAAACGCAAATATTTGTACCACAGCTGTTTACAGCGTGCAAGTTTCATAAGCTTGGTTAGGCTCGGGGCAACAAGCCATAGATGTTCTCTAACCTCAGCATTTTCCAACATCAAAATCCTGTAGTAAACGAAGACTGCAGAGGGACAGAAGAGTGTCAAGTTTAATAAATTTATTCTTTAATACAGAGCAAATTTAAAAATGAATGGAATTTCAGCCACATTTTTGTTATTTTTATGAATATTGGTTCTTCTTTCACGGTACTATTACGGAGTAATGAAACTATACTTTGTTCCATATTGTCTGACAGGAAAGTAAACATTGCCGGTAGAAGAGAAATATAATTGCTATTACACCAATGGCAGAGGTCTCATTAACGCTTGACTTCAAGTTGAGTGGGGTAGAAAGCTTCAGACCGCCCAACTTCAAGAGAAGCGTGGTATGAAACCTCTACCATTGGTTTAATAGCAATTATACTTATCTCCTCTGCCGGCAATATTTACTTCTCCTGTCAGACTTTAAGGAACGAAGTATAGCTATAACTGTGTCGCACTTCGTATTCCAGAGGTCAAGAAGACATTACAACACTTTCATATTTTGTATGAGTAGTCAAGAACACATTAAGGGGTTAGGTACAGCTTACAGCAGTAAAATTTTGCAAATATTCAACTTTTTTCCCCCCTCCATTATTGTATCTTGTACAATAATGAAAATTAGTGTGTGTAAAACACTGTCCTTCTGCTATATCAAAAAATATATATTTTTACGATTACAAAAATACATTTTTGTTTTCAAAATTCAGTTCACTGTGCAGTGATGAAGCGTTTCCCACATAACTCAAAAACTATCCAACGTTCTGTGATGAAATATTTTATTTGTATTTATGCATGTCATATCTACAATATGATGCAAGATCACTTCTCTACCTTTGATAGATTGCCTGATAAAAGATAAATTCATTTTAAAAAAATGGTCAAATATCAGTACTTTCTTCTATCACAAAATAAAAAAATATTATTTATTAAAGAATATAGTTCAAAGAGTATGACATTGTAAACATGAGTTTCAGCAATAAAATAAAAGAGAGAGAAAATGAAAAAGTTAACAATTTTACGAGTTGTCAGGTAAACGCTTCATCACTGCACAGTAAACTGACACACTTTTGAATTTTGAAAAAAAAAAAAATCTATGTTTTTTTATGTTAAAAATATCTTTTTAATATAGCAGAAGAATAGTGTTTTACACATACCAATTTTCATTATTGTATATGATACAGTAATGAAGGAAAAAATGTTCAATATTTCCAAACATTTTACTGCTATAAGCTAGACCTAACACCTTAAAACACTTTTATATTTTGTATGAGTAATCAAGAACACATGAAAACATCTTCCTATTTTGTATGAGTAGTCAAGAACACATTACGAAACTTTTATATTTTGTATGAGTGGTCAAGAACACATTACAGCATTTTTATATTTTGTATGAGTAGTCAAGAACACATTACAACACTGCTATATTTTGTATAAGTAGTAAAGAACACATTACAACACTTTTATATTTTGTATATGTAGTAAATAATACATTATAAAACTTTTATATGTTGTATAAGTAGTCAAGACACATTAAAACACTTTTATATCTTGTATAAGTAGTCAAGTACATATTACAATACTTCTATATTTTGTATAAGTAGTAAAGAACACATTACAATACTTTTATAATTTGTATAAGTAGTAAAGAACACATTATAAAACTTTTATATTTTGTATAAGTAGTCAAGAACACATTACAACACTTTTATATTTTGTATAAGTAGTAAAGAACACATTATAAAACTTTTATATTTTGTATAAGTAGTCAAGAACACATTACAACACTTTTATATCTTGTATAAGTAGTCAAGAACACATTACAACACTTCTATATTTTGTATACGTTGTAAAGAACACATTACAACACTTTTATAGTTTGTATAAGTAGTAATGAACACATGACAACACTTTTATATTTCGTATAAATACTCAAGAACGCATTACAACACATTTATATTTTGTATAAGTAGTCAAGAACACATTACAACACTTTTATATCTTGTATAAGTAGTAAAGAACAAATTACAACACTTTTACATTTTATATGAATAGTCGAGTTCAAATTACAACTCTTTTATATTTTATGCGAGTAGTCAAGAACACATTACAACACTTTTACATTTAATATGAATAGTCGAGTACAAATTACAACGCTTTTATATTTTATGTGAGTAGTCAAGAGCACATTACAACATTTTTATATCTTATATATGACACTTTAATAAGACTTTAATATTTTATATGTATAATGAAGAACACATTACAACGTTTTTATATAGTATGTGAATAGTGAAGAACACAGTTTTTCATACATAATTATAGTTTCTAACATGTGAATTATTTACATACAAAGCTAGTATTTGTCACCGCAGAAGATAAATGTATGAAGTTTATCAGTTGAGAATAGTAGGTCTACATTCTGCTATGATCTGCTATATGGTAAGTCTGGTATTGCATGGAATACAATTCGGGGAATGTTTCTTGAACAGAAGATATTTATGAAACGGTTTTTAATCTTCAATTCTGTTTCTAGAGATAAGAGCTTGATCCTCTCAACTTAGGAATCGAGCTGAGAAGTCACCCGTCGAATTTTAATCTTGCTTAATGGATTTTTATTTTTTGAAGTAAAACCCAGGTAGGCTATATATATTCGTTGTTGCTTCTCTTCGTATAGGCTACAGATTCTTATTTCGTCGTGGTGTGAAGGCATAATATTTATGTTTCCTTTTGATAGGAATTTTCTTTCTTCGGCGCCATGATCTGCTAGTTATTTCCATTTAAATATTAAACTGGTGGAATCCAAATAATGTTGACGTTTTATTTCTTAGCAGAGAGGCTATAGGAGATATGGGATTAATTTCGATAACCAATGAGTGAAAGAAAGCGAGATCTTTGATTAAGTCGCCCTCGGTAGCGCAGTTGGTATAGCGCTGGCCATCTATGCTCGAGGTTGCGGGTTCGATCCCGACCGAAGTCGATGACATTTAAGTGTGTTTAAATGCGACAGGATCATGTCAGTAGATTTACTGGCATATAAAAAAACGCCTGGGAGACAAAAAAAAATTCCGGCACACCGGCGACGCTGATATAACTTTAGCAGTTGCGAGCGTCGTTAAATAAACCATAATTTAATTTCATTCTTTGATTAATTATTGCAAAATATAAAATAATAATTTTTAAGCATCGCAACAACTTGCAACCATGCTGAGTACCAACAAAAAAACGAACAGTATCATTCTGTGTACAGAAGCAAGCTAGGTTATCTTTTTTAAACGTTTTAACAACATTGAATAAATAAATAAATAAAATATACAGTATATTACAAATGTTGTACTACCCAAACTGTTGTGTAAAACTCGATGAATTTATAATTAAAGCTAATATCGATTTAAGGGAAGTGGGTAGTGATTTGGAGTGAAAAACCAGATTTTTTATTTTGTTTCAATTACAGAGTAAAAATCTTGCTTTAAAACAATATGTATATATAATGGGAATATCTCTGCAAATAATGCCTCCAAATGGTCTCCTTAAATATGGCGGCACATGTAATTCATATATCCCTTAGTTCTTTAAATGCAGTTTTCTGTAAGTTAAGATTTTTCAAACTTAAGTACATTTTTGTCTCAAACTACTCAGTGTATTTACATGAAATTTTTACAGCGTTCTCTACAACCTGTGTTTTACAATATAGATCTACACGTTTATGAATATCACACATAATATAACATAGAAGAAAATAAAAACATTGAAATAAAATTATCATAAATTGCTAATCAAAGTATAGGCTAGTCTTTTTCTGTTTGAATAAAGGTGAAATATTTAACTAATATAGGTTTAGAATTCAAAGTATACATTACTTGAAAACTTAACAATTCCACAAGCAATATGAGTGAATATTGTAGCAAGTAATGTGAACTTATATGTGGGGTATGTTTGGAAAAATGGGAAAACACATTTTCATATAGGAGCTTTTTTTTGCATATGAAAAAAAGTAATTAGTTGCATTTTATACCACTGAATTCAAAATAATTTATTGTATAATTTTTATTCCAATCTGAGCATTAAAAACCTATAAATAATGAACTAAACTTTTGTACCGAAATGCTTGAATCGTGCAGAAATCACTACCCACTCAACTTAAGGAATGAAATAAAAAACCAATCACAGAAATATGGTTATTTCGATATGTTATCTTAATTTAGAAAGCAAATTAAAAGTAAGTGCATTTCTTCTCCATTTTGTTGTCATTTTATTGATATTGATTCTTCTTCCACAGTACAAATACTGCGTAACGAAACTAGCTGTAACTACATCGCAATTTATAGTCCTGAGGTTATCTTGCTATCCAATGGATCTAAAGTTTTCCTATTCAAACACTGCATAGGACAATGGACTTTAAAGGGTGGTAAAATCTTTAGCCTGGGTTCCTTGGGGAGGGAAGTTAAGCTGTTAGATCCGTGTCCTAGATTTGCAGCATGTATAACAATCCTGTCCACGACAAAGTGCATCAAATAGAATTTGTTGACCATTTCGCTCCCGTATTGAATTTCGGCGCTGATTAACCTCTCTAGTTAAAAAACGTCCTTAAACAAAATCTTAACACAACTGCTGCCGTTGCTACTACTACTACTACTACTACTACTACTACAGCTACTACTACTACTACTACTACCACTACTACTACTACTACTACTACCACTACTACTACCACTACTACTACTACCACTACCACCACTACTACTACTACCACCACCACCACTACTACTACCACTACTACTACTACTACTACTACCACCACTACTACTACTACCACTACTACTATCACTACTACTACCACCACTACCACTACTACTACCACTACTATTACTACTACCACTACCACCACTACTACTACTACTACTACCACCACCACCACTACTACTACTACTACTACTACCACCACTACTACTACTACTACTACCACCACTACTACTACCACTACTACCACCACTACTATTACTACTACTACTACTACTACTACTATTACTACTATTACTACTATTACTACTACTGCGTTCCCCTGCCTTAGTCCATATTTTAACTGTGTTCACACCGCTTTCATGTTACTCTATATTATACCGTCATTGCATCTTTATAGGGCTCCCCTCAGCGTACGTCAGTCAGTTTTTATTCCTCGCCAAGATAAGCGCCACTTGAATTAATTTTAAAAGTTCCGCGAACCGCGTAAATTACGGAGCTGTTATGATACACTTTCGTAATTCAGTGTTTACAAATCCTCTCATATATGCTTAGCTGCTTTCATTAAAAATGCACGTAATAAGTGTACAGTCTTTTGAAAAAGTTAGATCCACCGGTGTGTATTATCAGAGTAATGAGACATTCATTCTCCAAGGTTGTACACAGTTGTCGTTCTGAATCTAGCTTGAAGTGATTTCACAGATGGATGGATGGATGGATGGATGGATGGACGAACGGATGGGTTAATGGATGGATGGGTGGACGAAAAGGCGGATGGATTAATGGATGAATGGACGGATGGGTTAATGGATGAATGGACGGACGGATGGGTTAATGGATGAATGGATTGATTGATTGTTGGACGGACGGATGGGTTACTGGATGGATGGACGGACGGATGGGTTAATGGATGGATTGATTGATTGTTGGACGGACGGATGGGTTAATGGATTGATGGACGGACGGACGGATGGGTTACTGGATGGATGGAATGACGGATGGATGAATGAACGGACCGATGGATTAATGGATGGATGGATGGACGGATGGGTTAATGGATGGATGGATGGATGGACGGACGGACGGATGGGTTATTGGATGGATGAATGATTATTTATTTATTTACTTATTTATTTACTTTTTTATTTAATTAATTATTTACATATTGATTTTTTAAATACTTACTTATTTATTTACTTTATTTATGTATTCAATTATTTATATATTTACTTATTTATTTATGTATTTATTTATTCACCTACTCATTTATTTATTTATTTATTTATTTACATACCCTATTTATTTATTCATCATTTACCCACTCACTCATTTAATTATTTATTCATTTACTCACTCGTTTATTTATTTATTTATTTATTTATTCATTTATTCACTCACTCATTTATTTATTTATTTATTTACCCTATTTATTTATTTATTCATCATTTACCCACTCACTCATTTAATTATTTATTCATTTACTCACTTACTCATTTATTTATGTATTTACTCACTCATTTATTTATTTAGTTATTTAGTTATTTATTTATGTATGTACTTGTTCACTTAATCACTCACATATTTATTTATTTATTTATCTATTTATTTATTTATTCATTCATTCATTCATTCATTCATTCATTCATTCATTTACCCACTCACTCATTTAATTATTTATTCATTTACTCACTCACTCATTTATTTATTTATTTACTCACTCATTTATTTATTTAGTTATTTATTTATGTGTGTATTTGTTTACTTAATCACTCACATATTTATTTATTTATTTATTTATTTATTTATTTATTCATTCATTCATTCATTCATTCATTCATTCATTCATTTACCCACTCACTCATTTAATTATTTATTCATTTACTCACTCACTCATTTATGTATTTATTTACTCACTCATTTATTTATTTAGTTATTTATTTATGTGTGTACTTGTTCACTTAATCACTCACATATTTATTTATTTATTTATTTATTCAGTCATTCATTTACCCACTCACTCATTTAATTATTTATTCATTTACTCACTCACTCATTTATTTATTTATTTACTCAATCATTTATTTATTTAGTTATTTATTTATGTGTGTACTTGTTCACTTAATCGCTCACATATTTAGTTATTTAGTTATTTATTTATGTGTGTACTTGTTCACTTAATCACTCACATATTTATTTATTTATTTATTTATTTATTTATTTATTTATTTATTTATTTATTTATTTATTTATTTATTTATTTATTCATTCATTCATTTATTCACCCACTCACTCATTTAATTATTTATTAATTACTCACTAACTCATTTATTTATTTATTTATTTATTTATTTACTCACTCATTTATTTATTTAGTTATTTATTTATGTGTGTAGGTGTTTACTTAATCACTCACATATTTATTTATTTATTCATTCATTCATTCATTTACCCACTCACTCATTTAATTATTTATTCATTTACTCCCTCTCATTTATTTATTTCTTTACTCACTCATTTATTTATTTAGTTATTTATTTATGTGTGTACTTGTTTACTTAATCACTCACATATTTATTTATTTATTTATTTATTTATTCATTCATTCATTCATTCATTCATTCATTCGTTCATTCATTCATTCACTCATTTACCCACTCACTCATTTAATTATTTATTCATTTACTCACTCATTTATTTATTTATTTACTCACTCATTTATTTATTTATTTAGTTATTTATTTATGTGTGTACTTTTTCACTTAATCACTCACATATTTATTTATTTATTTATTTATTTATTTATTCATTCATTCATTTACCCACTCACCCATTTAATTATTTATTCATTTACTCACTCACTCATTTATTTAATTATTTATTTATTTACTCACTCTCTTATTTATATATTTATTTATTTATTTATTTATTTACTTATTTATTTATTTAATTTTTTATTTTTTTACTCACTCACTTATTTATTGATTTATTTATTTATTTACTTATTTACTTATTTAGTTATGTATTTATGTGTGTACTTGTTTACTTAATCACTAACATTTTTATTTATTTATTTATTTATTATTTATTTATTTATTTATTTATTTATTTATTTATTTATTTATTTATTTATTTATTTATTTATTTATTTATTTATTTAACCTATTTTATCTATTTATTTATTTACTGGGGAGTTATTATGACCGAGCAGTTAGACTATTGTGTGGTAAAATATCCAATCCCAGCTACACGTATTCCCACTTACATCGATGGTCTTTGCTGAGACAAGATGTATAGACAGATTAGATTTAATTTTTCGGATTTTCTCTCTGCAAAATTTAGCTATTTGAATCCCCTAAATTGGACGGTGTGATGGAAGTGAAACAAATGTTCTTTTAGAATAGGATCTCACATAAATGCTAAGATAAGTCCGAATAACCCTTGCAACTAATTGTCCTTCCTTTCTCCCTCATTCATATCTGATTGACTTACAGACAATTTTCCTATGCAACCTGACTTCTGCCTCATTTTGTATATTTTACAATATTATGAGGTTAGAGCGTGAGTCTCTGTAGTCCAGGATCTCGTCAAAAACTTCGTAGACAACAGGAAAACATTTAGAAATCGTGATCTTTATAATATTTCCGACAAGCGTTCAATAATCAATTTCTCGCCAACTCGGGGGTTTATTGGAAATGACAAGCAGTATTATAAAATATCGCCCTTCAGAGGGAATCCCCGTGCCAAATTGACCCAGACTTGTCAATATTCATTATGTGACAGTGGTTATCAACTTGTAGACCGCGATCCTTTACGAAGAAGATTCTCTTCTGCCCACAAATCTTTACGTCGAGGGCCACTAGAGGAGTGGTCCGAACCCCATAGTTCCAGAAACGCCACTGTAGTGGGAGAGGCGTCCGTGTCCCGTGGTTGTAAACATCCTCTGTCTTCGCAACGCGCGGCTGTATTATTTCGAGGATATGCAGTTGTAAACCCCATCTGTGATACACGCCACGACACGTCTCTACGCCTGATGTGATTACCTCTTCTTTATGGGCTGCCGCAGTCAACATGGTCGACATAAAATGTGTGTATTACACTCAAGGAGATGTGCCCTACAGAAGCTCTGCGTCGTCTTTTGACAGACAGCTTTACTAAACAGCCTGTTATTCGTATCTGGCATCGTTAGGGATGTCAGGGACGTGATCCGTAAGGAAAGGTCTTATATGTGAACACATATTTTGTCTATATCAGTGATGTCAAAGCAAGCGCATTTTTATGACCTTGACGTCGTGCGCGGGCATCAAGCGCTAAGTATGGAAAGAGGAAGGGTTGTGTTTATGAATAAGCAGCCTGTTGGATTAAGAAAACAGTGGTGCACAAACTTCAAACGGAACGTGAAATTTTATGTCGTTATTTTTATATGGCTTCTTTCTGTTTAATATTATCTATATTGTCTGTAAAACAAAAGTACTAATACCAATTTCTTAATATTGCAGTTGTGTTTTAAATGCTAATAACATAATAAAGAGTTAAGAAGGAATATTCACTTAAATTCCATAGTAGTATAATATTATACTGTATTAAGTGGATGAAACTCATCATTCATAAAGAAAGTGATATTTCAAAGAAAGAGATTGAGTATGACATGATAAGTTAGAATTGATATTGATGGTACCTTCAGCCTTATAAAAGTAATCAATAAACCAATCAAAACAATATTACAGTACAAAGCAAAGTTACCTAGGTGCTCTATATGTTTTAAGTTTAACTAATATTACATAACAAAACTCTTATCGCATTATGCTTTTAAAGTGATAATGATGAGCAACTTCCTGTCATCAGAATATTAAATTATTTTCTCGAAATGTACTGAAGTTATAGAGCTGATATTTTTCCAACACATGGGCACGCATCTTTTGCTTATGATGTAATAGTAGTTGTTTTGTTAATTCATTTCCTTACAAACAATTTCCATGTGAATATTTTCAAAATTTTCAGTACACTATCTTCAGTAATACGTATTTACGGTATAGTAGATTTACGAAAACATTCTGTAAGGCTACTAAATAAATAAGCCTATATCTGAAAATTTCACTTTTCTATAAAAAAAGTTGAGGAAATATTTCTTTTGAATAAAAAAAAAACTTGTGAGAAATGAACATTAAAATTAAAACTTACATTCTTATAATGCACTTATACTTCTCAGACAAATCTAAAAATTAACATGGATACAGTTTTAATAAGTTCTCTTCCCTTTATCCATTGAATCAGTGCTGGTTATCCCTGAATATAGCTCGACCAAGCGGCATATACTGCCTCTTTCGTCTGTCTCTTTCCCTTCCGCTCAGGCTCTCCTGAACTCTAAAGCGCGCGCTTGCCCCTATGGGCATCAATTGATATGACTGGTCTATATGGTCCACAATACAGGATGTTTGGAAAATGTTGTCAAAGAAACAGAAAATATGATGGAAACATTTTCATTTTATTTATATCTCGGGTCGTTATGAACGAACATTGAGTCCTATAGTTCCGAAAAATGTCTTATCCACTTTGATGTTTTTCACAATTCAAGAAAATATTTTTTCCATTTTTTATGTTAAAATAAACATTTTCTCACACTTTAAAATAAATATTTTATAGTATATAAACTAGGAATAGAAGCTCATTACTAGACAATGGATGCGGGATGACTTATCGTTGAATGTAGGTGCACATTTACTATATGTTACATTTTTGTTATTCAGACCATTGCCTCAACAGGTTTTAAACGTAAACAGACGACTTCAACATGCTACTGTATCTCCGTACAGTCAGAAGGAAAAGAAAAATGACGTACTGTAGCAAGTTCAGTCATCGTCATCATTGATGGAATTACTAGCGTTGCAGTAAACGACGATATTTTCTCGTAAGTTGTCGAAGCTGAATCGTCTTCGCCTATCGCTTAAACAGTTTTTGTATCGAGAGAATTTCTGAAGAAAACCTCTAAAATGGGGATCACTCAATTTCTTTAGAGGAATATTTGCACTGACCATCATGTTGCACATGTCTTTGCAAAACGTTTCGTTTAGACCCGCACAACTAAATGATGATGATGATGATGATGATGATGATGATGATGATGATGATGATGATGATGTAGATGGTTCCTCAGACTTCATTTCAACGCATTTCCTGTGCAATGTATTGTTGCAATGTTTCTCTATAGCCTGCGCTGTTCTGTTTTTTTTTTTACATAGCCTACATTACGCACGATATTGTCTTCGTTAATACATAAAATGTCACTCCCATACCTCTTAATTGCACTTCGTATCTCTGAGCGAATTGAACGTTTTGACTTTGACATTATGAATGGATCAGCACTACACTATTCAAAGCGTACTAAACACTTGAGCAGGATAACACAACTGCACACAATGCGTTGCAATATTACTATGAACGGACCGGGGTTCCTTCCTTTTGTACGGTGCTGTACTCGCCACGTACACTAAAGACGGACGACGCGGCACGTGCCATATACTCTGATACGAAACAACTTCACTTTTTCTTAAGTCATCCCGCATACACTGTCTACTCATTACGTCACTTTGTTAATAATGATTTTATTTAAATGTTAAAATTGGAGAAGGCAAGTTTTGGAAACAACGTAGTTGGATAAGGCATGATTTGGAAAAACGGAAGGATCTTCAATGTAAATTAACTTATGATTTACAAGGCTTCGAATCAAAAGTTGTACATTATTAATAAAGTAGTTTGAGGTCAAAAAAAATGACAGCTTACTCAAAAAATGCAAAATACTCTCATAATGAAAAAGTTCCCAATGTTCTTAAGTACAATGAACTGCTTCACCGCAGCAGTCAACATCTGATTCAACATTCTGGGCTTCATCAGCACGATTTGTGTTCAGGAGGTTTATGTAGAAAGATAATCCGGCATGATTTTTACATCCATCACCGAAATGTTTTGTTAGAAGTTTCTCAACATCATTTAATTTTTCTTCTTTAATGATGTTGCCTTTGCTAATATTCTCCAGTCTTTCATATTTCCTGCATTTCTCTTTGTCTCCGCATATGATCCATATATCTTAATTTCGTTTATCATCTGAAATCTTCTTCTGTCCCGAACTTTTCTACCGTTCACCATTTCTTCCAGTGCATCCTTCAGCAGGCAGTTTCTTCTCAGCCAGTGACCTAGACAATTCCTTTTTCTCTTTCTGATCTGTTTCAGCATCATTCCTTTTTCATCCACTCTTTCCAACATAGCTTCGTTTCTTACTCTGTCTGTCCATTCACACGCTCCATCCTTCTCCATATTCATTTTTTCAAATGCTCCTATTCGCTTCTCTTCACTTCGTCATAATGTCCATGTTTCTGCCCCATATAATGCTACACTCCACACAAAGCACTTCACTAGTCTCTTCCTTAGTTCTTTCTCCAGAGGTCCGCAGAAGATGCTCCTCTTTCTGTATGGTAGTGAAACTTGGATTCTCACTTTGAGAGGCGAACAGAGGTTAAGAATGTTTGAGAATAAGGTGCTTAGGAAAATATTTGGGGCTAAAAGGAATGAAGTTACAGGAGACTGGAGAAAGTTACACAACGCAGAATTGTTTGCATTTTATTCTTCACCTGACGTAGACGTTTGAGATGGGCGGAACATGTAGCAGGTATGGGCGAATCCAGAAACGAATGTAGTGTGTTAGCTGGGAGGCCGGAGGGAATATAAGACACTTGGGGAGGCCGAGACGTAGATGGGAGGATAATATTAAAATGGATTTGAGGGAGGTGGAATATGATGGTAGAGACTGGATTAATCATGCTCAGGGAGGGACCGATGGCGGGCTTATGTCAGGGCGGCAATGAACCTCCGGGTTCCTTAAAAGCCAGTAAGTAAGTAAGTAAGACTACAGTGTTAGAGGAAGTACATAATGCATTTCATTACTTTGATTCGAGTAGGCCTAGAGACATTTCACGAAATCGTTGAAATTTCCTTAAATCCTCCGCCAATTTTTAATAGTACCTACACTTAATTATTCGTTTACAAAAGGCCTTTCCACCTAATGTTGTGTAAGATTCCCTGGAGGTCTAAGTAGCTGTTGTACACGATGTTGAAGACGTCACAGTTATAAAAACACGTAGCCGAAAAGCAACATTTGAGATTATGACATTAGGTCTACTGAATAACCCTGTCTACTTCGACATCATCTAACATCACTTTTCACGCACGCTAGACCAAAGGCGTCGGAAGGAAAATTTGCAGACGGCTAGAGGAACTTCATGCGATTAAAAATAGTCCGTGAAGGGAGTACAGATACTGGTAACAGTTACATTTCCAAAGAATTCTTCAATTTAGTGAATTCCTTACAGATATTTTGCATTTCGGTCATTCTCTTGAGTGACATATCTTCTTTAATTTCGAACAAAGTCTGGTTTTCCGTAATGAGAGGCAAATGTACGTTACGAAGAATGGAGACGTTTGAAATGTTCTGAAAGGCACTCAAGAATAATAAGCCTCATGAGAGATCAACGGAGATAGAGAGAGGAACAGAGACTTTTATTGGAATAAAAACGTCAGAACTCTTGAGCGCAAACTACGTTTAAAATGTAAGAGGTTATAAATTAAAATAAAATATGTCTAACTTTGTAAAGAGTCGTTAGCGACAACGATGTAAATACTAGAAAGTTAGTGCAACAAAGTAGACGTATATTCTTTTATATATATATATATATATATATATATATATATATATATATATATATAGGTTGTACGTGTTTCGCAACAATTCAATTACTTACATTGTCATATTACCAATGATATTACGTTTTACAGATTATTTTCTGGAACTATTACACCGTTCTACATGGATTTTGTTGTTTTGAAATAAATGAGCATTTCTGAATCACAATTTCACACTGATTGCAAAGATGAAATCCGTTTTCGCATACCACGCCAGAATTTTTTACAATTCAAAATTTTATGTTTTCAATATTTTTCGTAATATAGTAATTTTACAGTGTGCTTGTCGTTTGTTAAAAAGACAGGACAGCTTATAATTAAAAATTTATTACTTAAAATGTGACATAATATATTTTATTATGTTTGTTTTTTATATTTATTAAAATCTACTGACTATATCCGCCCTTGGGAGATGTACAAAATTGTATCCTCTCCCTTAAAATGAACCGAGGTTAAGACATCCGTTGTTTATTCTTGGAGATTTTTATCTGTTGCACCCAACGTTATCTATAAACAGGAAGTTGAAATGTTTAGTGTCTCAGGTCATAAAAAATTATGAAGAAAATATTTACTCTTAGAGATTGCTATTAAAACTAACAATGAATTAGGGAAATGACATAGGGTCCCTATATATAGCCTATATTTATTTATGGAAGTGCAATCGAGCATACGAGGCTACAGATTTCCTTACTGAGATGATAAAACTACCCCCTTTTAAAAGTTGTTTTAAAATTAGATGTTCAGTTTTGTGTTGTTGGTTGTCGTGTAAAAGTGAAGTGTGTGAGTTCTCATTTTTCTCGAGAGTATAACATAATAGTGTTGTTTCATAGAAATGTCGAAACGTGGTTGTGTAAATGATTCAAATTTGTTTTGCTATGTATGTGGGTCATATACGTTAGTAAAACAGAGACAGAATATAACAGCTTTTGTAAAGAATACTTACTTTCAATATTTTGGCATTAAGTTAGGAGACCAGGACAAATCCTAGTGCCCCCACAAAATATGTTCGTAGTTGTGTTGAGGAGTTGGAAAAATGGAAAAAGGAAGTCATTGCAATTTGGTATCCCTATGATTTGGAGGGAATCTACAAATCATGGAGACGATTGTTATTTTTGTACAGTTAGGTAGCTGGATATACTGCTAAAAACAAGAAAGAGATTCTATATCCTTACATTCCCTCTGCCATTCGGGCAGTACCTCGTGGTCCTGATATTCCCGTTCCGCTACCCCCTGAATCAGATACATTGCCATCTGCATCCAATAGCACTGAAACTGAATCTCCAGTGGATTATACTTATGAATCTGACAATACTGGTGATGATAGATGTTTTAATCAAAGAGAGCTTAATGATTTAGCGAGGGATTTAAATTTACCTAAAGAATAAGCAGAACTATTAGGTTCTAGGTTAAAAGAAAAGAACGTTTTGGCTCAAGGTACATATTTTTCATGGTACAGGCATCGTGAGAAGGAACTTGCCCCTTTTTTTGCTGAAGAAGAAAATTTAGTGTATTGCCAAAACATCATTGCCGTCTTAAAATTGTATAACATAAACTACAATTCCAAAGAGTGGAGGTTCTTCATAGATTCTTCTCAGAAAAGTCTTAAAGGTGTTTTGCTTCATAATGGAAACATTTCGGACTATTGCTGGATGTTAAAAAGGGACTGCTCTGCACAACATGCGAGGAAGTCAAACAGGAGAAAATTTGAGGTGCAATATTGAGGTAAGGTTATGAAAGTGTTTATAATTATTAATTAATATTAATTAATGATTAATTAGTGGCAAATAGTAAATTTTGGCCTAGTTTTTCTCACAAAATTCTTGTTGAAAACAATTTTTATGACGTTTCACAAAGCAATAATTTAATTTCTAGTTATTCATGAATTGTCTGAAAACCTGACGAGATGGGGAAAAATGGAGATTATTTTCGAATTCAGCACAAAAAATTCGTTTAGAATCGCCGTTCAGATTGAAAACAACAGAAAATAAGTTTTGAAATGCAGAACGGTGTTATTCAAAAGGCGCATTTAAATTAATATGTGCAATGAAATTAAATTAATTTTTATCATTTAGAGTGCGCTATAGGTAGACAGAAAAGGGGAGAACACCTTATTTGACTGGAGAGTTATACATTTTTATTTTACTGGGTTATTTTACGACGCTGTATCAACATCTCAGGTTATTTAGCGTCTGAATGATATGAAGATGATAATGCCGGTGAAATGAGTCCGGGGTCCAGCACCGATAGTTACCCAGCATTTGCTCATATTGGGTTGAGGGTAAACCCCGGAAAAACCTCAACCAGGTAACTTGCCCCGACCTGGATTCGAACCCGGACCACATGGTTTCGCGGCCAGGTGCGCTGATCGTTACTCCACAGATGTGGACAATGGAGAGTCTAAGACCAACAAAAATGGTAAAGAAGTAGAGATATATATTTTTTTGGAAAACTGTTTAATAAAAAAATTTTCCTGAAAATTGTACCTTTACTAAGCAATTTTTAGGTGCTTAGTTTGTTTAACTGTTACACAAGGTGGACCAAAGAAACAGGAAATTTTAATTTAGTTGTTGGTAGTACATGGATTACAGTTTCTACCAAAAGTTTAAGGACACCCCATCAAAAGTGATGTTTCACTTCTATCCTTATAAAGGGTGTTTCCGGGCTAGTGTTACAAACTTCCAGGGATGATGGGGAAGGGCACATGCATCAATTTGAGATTAGGAACCCTGGTCCGGAAATGACCGAGTCGAAAGTTACAAGCAAAAATAATTGTGCAGAAAATAAATAATTTTATTCCTCTGTACACCTTATTTATGTGCATTTATCTGTACATCTTACACATAGTCGACCTGGTTGGCAAGTTGGTATAGCGCTGGTCTTCTATGCCCAAGGTTGCGGGTTCGATCCCGGGCCAGGTCGATGGCATTTAAGTGTGCTTAAATGCGACAGGCTCATGTCAGTAGATATACTGGCATGTAAAAGAACTCCTGCGGGACAAAATTCCGGCACAACCGACGCTGATATAACCTCTGCTGTTGGAGCGTCGTTAAATAAAACATAACATTAATATCTTACACATGCTGTATTCATCTGACGTTGTTTACGTTGTTTACTTACAGTATTCCATTCAGAGCGCTGTCTGAGGGGTGGGGACAGGAAACTACACTAAAGCAATGCAGATAGCGTAATGTGTAACGGACATGGTCGGTCCTGATATGCACGTCTGTAGATAGCAGTGTATGTGTACAAGTTGCAGTGTCCAGTCGATCAGTCCTAGTGAAATGAGTAGTATACGAGAGCGGAATAAGCAGACCTGATTTTCGAATACTGATGAGCCAATAGGAACAGTAGACCAAGCTCACAGATTGTATCGGGTCAAGTACCCATGTAGGAGACATCCGACCCATACCATCTTTCCACGACTGTTCCAAAGGTTAAGGGAAGGAGAGCACGTAGTGCCAAATTACAATTCCATTTCCACACAACTATTTTTGCTTATAACTTTCGACTCGGTTATTTCCGGACCAGGGTTCCTTACCTCAAATTGATACATGTGGCCTTCGCCATCATTCCTGAAAGTTTGTAACACCACCTCGGAAACACCCTGTATTTATGTGAAACTCCCTGATACAGGGACCAAATGTCTGTGAAAAATGAAGTTTTTACTTTAAACCCAATCTCTCTATCTTTCAAACTGTGGGTTATATAACAATTTTTCTGCTATGAAAACTTACTGAAAAATTACATTTTTTGTAGGAAAAAAGTTAATTACTCCAGAATGAATGTACTTAGATGAGTAAATTTTGGGAGAGAGTTAGACATATCTGAAATGTTTCTTATGCAATTAACACTTTTTATTTTAAACATTTGTGACAACTCGTTCACGTATTGTAATACAGATTTTTTATTTCTTTTATTTAGGAAAAATTGTCAGTTTCTGAAATTTTATTGCGTTTGAAATTCGCGGCAAGTTGGTCAGAGACCGCCACTGCCATTTACATCAAAACAATGGAATTTGGTAAAAACTTGTCAATCAGCTTATTCCTTCTTTTTTATAGTAAACAATTGTGAAGAGTCTTACGGGTGTGAAAAGGTTAGATTTAATTCTTGAAAAAAAAAAGTGAAAATAGGTCGAAATTCATTGAATATGGGAATGAAGTGACAGATTATCGTAATTTGGAATAATAACTTGAGATAAAATCTAACTGCATCCCAAAATTCATTGATATAAGTACATCTATTCTGGAGTAATTAATTTTTTGTACAAAAATGTATTTTTTCAGTAAGTTTCATAACAGAAAAATTGTTATATAATCCACACTTTGAAACATAGAGAGATTTGTTTACAGTAAAACAAACCTCTTTTTTCACGGGCATTTGGTCTCTGCATAAAAATCAGGGGATTTGACAAAAGTGTATAGACAGGAGTGAAACATCTAATTTGAATGAGTGTTCTTAAACTTTTGGTATTCAAATTCAAATTCAAATTCAAATTTATTCACAATTTACATTTGAAATGGTACATATGAATGGATACCCGAAATGAGCATATGCTCGTGCTCGGGTACAGTCCAGCAGTCCACATAAATTTTACAGAGATCAATAATAATGTAGATGTTAGAAATAATAGTAATAATAATAATAATAATAATAATAATAATAATAATAATAATAATAATAATAATAATAATAGAATATCCGTGACGGAGATGATACAAAGATAGTAATACAAATTAATTCATTAATAATAATAATAATAATAATAATAATAATAATAATAATAATAATAAAACAAAAATATTTACTTACTTACTTACTTACTTACAAATGGCTTTTAAGGAACCCGAAGGTTCATTGCCGCCCTCACATAAGCCCGCCATTGCTCCCTATCCTGAGCAAGATTAATCCAATCTCTATCACCATATCCCACCTCCCTCAAATCCATTTTAATAATATCTTCCCACCTACGTCTCGGCCTCCCCAAAGGTCTTTTTCCCTCCGGCCTTCCAACTAACACTCTATATGCATTTCTGGATTCGCCCATACGTGCTACATGCCCTGCCCATCTCAAACGTCTGGATTTTATGTTCCTAATTATGTCAGGTGAAGAATACAATGCGTGCAGTTCTGTGTTTTGTAACTTTCTCCATTCTCCTGTAACTTCAACCCTCTTAGCCCCAAATATTTTCCTAAGCACTTATTCTTAAACACCCTTAACCTATGTTCCTCTCTCAAAGTGAGAGTCCAAGTTTCACAACAATACAGAACAACCGGTAATATAACTGTTTTATAAATTCTAACTTTCAGATTTTTCGACAGCAGACTGGATGATAAAAGTTTCTCAACCGAATAATAACAGGCATTTCCCACATTTATTACAACTGGATCAGTATTGACACTAATATGTGTGAAGCGCATTTTCACTGAGGAGATGTTAGATGAAATTGGCCACTGACTAGAGAGAAGTCCTACGACATCATCCCGCTGTGTAGCTCAGTACGTAGGGGTGTTACAGTCTTCAATGATAAGAGGTACTAAACAATTAAAATTAAAACCTTACAAAATTCGTGTAGTTCAGAGGTTAACGGAACCCGATTATTATCAGAGCGGATTTAGGTTTTCCATTTGGTTCTAACAATTAGTGTAAGATGGACTACTTGACCCCACCTTAATTTTTATAGTGACGAAGCATGGTTCCACCTCAGTGATCGGCCAGTGGCGTGGCTCAGTCCGTTAAGACGCTTGCCTGCCTGTCTGAAGTTGCGCTTGGGCGCGGGTTCGATTCCCGCTTGGGATGATTACCTGGTTGGGTTTTTCCGAGGTTTTCCCCAACCGTAAGGTGAATGCCAGGTAATCTATGGCAAATCCTCGGCCTCATCTCGCCAAATACCATCTCGCTATCAGCAATCTCATCGACGCTAAATAACCTCATTGTTAATACAAAGTCGGTAAATAACCAACTAAAAAAACCTCGGTGGTTAAAAGTAAAGTTTACGCGAATAACCCACATTCACTTGAGAAACTCAAACAAAATATCCGGCACAAAATTCGAGCCATTTCGGAGAACGAACTGCGGCAGTTGCTGGAGATGTCTTCAGGAGATGTGCCAGATATCACAAGGACGTCATTTAGAACGTGAATTGTGAATTCGGTAAGTACAACATTACGCAATACTAACCGCAAAAGCACGGAACGAATCTTCCGCCGTAAGTGCGGTAAGGAGTCTAGCCCTGGTTGGATCACCCTGTAGTATGGGTTGACGGACCTCATTCGGCTCGAGAAACTCAGTTTTACATCTTCTTTTTTCTCTCAGTTGCGAATACGTGTGGAGAGAGACATTTTGAACTTTGAAGCAACTCGTGTTCATATTTTAAGAGAGCGACAGAGGACAAACGAGCAATGCTGCTTTGAGATGGGACGTAGCATGCGGAATATCAGGTAGACGCTACGTGACGCCATCTTGACCTCTCTCCAGGATGCTGCCTTACAATATGTATTCGAAATGAAGACAGTGTATTTCGAGACAGGCATCACTATCTCTTACTTTACTTCCCTGCTACAAATTCCCTATATTATATATGTATGAGTTCATCTGTTTTCCAGAGACAAGATGCAAGTTTTGTGTACCTGGATAGTATGTACGAATCTACGACAGACAACTACAGTAACGTTTGTGTATATATATATATATCTGTTGTTAGGGAAACTAATATCATATAAGGAAGAAATGGAACATTTTTAAATGCTTTTTCCATATACGCCTTATGGCTGATCTTCTTTTCTGCCTTTCAAGTGATGCATTTAATATAGATTCCAGGCGTTTCCTTGGTTCTCCGTTTCATATGTTCTATATGTGTTACCTACATTCAGAGCAGTTCGGAAACTTATTGATTGCCCCTTGTACATACCATTGGTTTACTTTTAAAAACCTCAAACTGCATTTGAGGAAATTGTACAAGAGAACAAAATTTCTTACTTTTTAAAACCCAACTAAGAACTGTTTTGCGTTTGTCATTTATAAAATACAAAAGCATTGCAGACTTACGAAGTGTTATCAGCAGACAAATTTTCAAAATATACATACATTCGGTAACGGTACGAATGAAGTTGAAGATGGTGAGATGTGTCATGAACTGTGAAATAAATAATGTAGTTTCATAATTCCGTCCATGTATGGTGGGTCCCTATCACCACGGCATGGCGCGTCCTCAGGTTGCGGATAGAGGAGACGGCCTCCAGATATGGAGGGTAGCTGCGAATATATTGAATAAGCAGTCGTGGACAGCCGATAAGGGGTGGTCCTCCAGCTTGGGGGTTGGGCG
This sequence comes from Periplaneta americana, assembly GCF_040183065.1. NCBI lineage: Eukaryota > Metazoa > Arthropoda > Insecta > Blattodea > Blattidae > Periplaneta > Periplaneta americana. Next base: position 29,461,955 of record NC_091124.1, on the reverse strand, counting down.
AAGGGCTAGCAACCCATCACCGTAAAAAAAACAGCTTGTTACGAATCCCTACAATAAGCCTCGGAATAGGACTGATTCTCTGGCACGACCACAGCGAAGGAATAAGGTTTTGAGATTTGGCACTTGGAACGTAACTAGTCTTTATAGAACAGGAGGTGTAACATTAGTAGCTAAATCCAGAAATGCATATAGAGTGTTAGTTGGGAGACCGGAGGGAACAAGACCTTTAGGGAGGCCGAGATGTAGATGGGAGGATAATATTAAAATGGATTTGAGGGAGGTGGGGTATGATGATAGAGACTGGATTAATCTTGCACAGGATAGGGACCGCTGGCGGGCTTATGTGAGGGCGGCAATGAACCTTCGGGTTCCTTAAAAGCCATTTGTAAGTAAGTAAGTAATTTTCATTCCATTGTTGTCAGACCAAAGTTCAATAGAGTTAATGTCATTTTGAAGAGTTTGCAATCTGCAGAACTATTTATTGAGCGAAAGATTTTGAGATCAACAGCAAATAAGAGGTAGTTTGAACTTATTCTATTATAGTAATAATAATAATAATAATAATAATAATAATAATAATAATAATAATGTGAATACCGTAATTCCATTTTGAATCTAATACGTGGGGCCCTTTAACCATGTTATTAATCATTCTGTATTCAAGAGAACAAGGAAATGAGCCCAGCCAGTGTATTAAAGCCTCCGAGATGGATTGTGCGCTGTGTATCACAGGAGAATTTCTATTGCGCGAAATCTCGTCCCACTGCCTTAGCGACGCATCCCTGTCTCTAATATCTGTCATATGCCCCAAATCCCATCGTCTCTTGTCATCTCTAGCGGAACTGCACAGCGGAGATGTATAACCAGAGACGGTTCTCTTTTAACAAGACTTGTACGTGAAGACCAACCAAAACTGTGTTTCTTTGTATTTTTGCTTGATGAAATGCTGTGCTAGGCCTATTTCCTAAACAGGAATTCATAGAGTTTAAATTAAATTACCTCTGATTAAGGGAACCAGGTAGTGATTGGGGGTCAAAAATCCGATTATTTATTTTGCGTTTAAAAAAAAAAAAGTAAAAACTTCCCGTTTAAAACAATATAAATATTGTGGGAGGTATTTCTGCAGATAAGCCATTCAAACGGCCTCCTTAAACTTGGCGGTGTATGTAATTCATATATCTTTTTTTTTTTAAATGGAGTTTTCCATAAGTTGAAATTTTTCAAACTTAAGTGCATTTTTTTCTGAAACTACTGAATCAGTTTATATGAAATTTTTACAGTGTTTTCTGCAGCCTGTGTTATACATAGTAGACCTACGGGTTTAAGAATATCACACACATAACACGAGAAAAAAAATATATATGCATTAAAAAATTGAAAAAAAATGTTAAGCAAAGTTCAATATTTTTTCTGTTTCACTAAAAGTGAAATATTTAACAAAATTTTGCTTTAGAATTTACAATATACATTACTTGATAACTTAAAAATATACAAGATATATGAGTGAAAAATGTAACAAGTAATGTGCACCTGAAGAATTAGGTACACTTATCAAAGTGGGAAAACAGGTTATCAGTTAGGGCCTTTCTTTTACACTTGGATTTGAAACTAATTAGTTGTCTTATACACCAATGAATTCAGAATGATTGATTGTATAAGCCTGGAAATTTTTATTCCACTCTGAATACTAAAAGCCTAGAAATATTGAACTAAACGTTTGTACCGAAATTTTTTAATAGCACAGGCATCACTACCCACTCCCCTTAAGCTTTTGGGTGATACATAATTCTATTACCAGGCAGTACATCTCACTTGATATGTGTCATGAGAAAGACCAATAAAATTGTTGCATACATCTCAAGTCTGATTAGAACTAGGCCTATATTCATTCATTCATTCATTCATTCATTCATTCATTCATTCATTCATTCATTCATTTATTTTATTCCATAGATCTTACATGAGCAATGAAGCTTTAAGATGTGGAACAAGTCAAAATTTTACAATATTACAATTACAATAATTTTTAAAAATTTTTATAGTTTTACAATTTAGTAATTTTCTACAATTTTTACAATTTTGTGCAATTTTTTACAATATTTTGGCGAGATGTAGTGAGATGAGGTGAGGTCCGAGGATTCGCCAAAACATTACCTGGCATTTGCCTTTTGGTTTGGGAAAAACCTCGGAAAAACCCAACCAGGTTTCTAGTCACCGAGTATACAATGTATTGGGAAAGGAACTGACCACTCTACACCATTATCTTCTGGCTTAGTTGTCCCATGAGTAGTACCTTATGAAGTTCCAGCTAGTCTTCTGACTGTTGATTAAACATACAGGGTGGGCGAGAAGTCCCTTTACATGTTATTAGCATAGTACAGTTAGACATGTAGATCAATATTGTTATGAATTCAAAAAACATGTGTGTATTTAATTTTATGAATAACGCTGTCCAAAAGTTCATTAATCTGTGAGCTTTCCTCCATGTTCGATGCAAAAACTGATGCGTCGCCACGTTCTTGTATTCATCCGCTGCAGCATAACATTGGTGATCGTTTGGAATGCTAAGCGAACTCTGACTTTCAGTTAATCGTTGTTTACAAACCTCTTCTTTTATTATGCCCCAGAGTGCATTGCCCGATGTGGTGAGGTCCGGGCTTCGTGGAGACCATTGCAACGGTGCAGGAAGGTCTCGTGATCCACGTCCAATCCAGCGGTTTGGAAACAATTCATTCAGCCGTGTGCGGACTGTCACTCAAAATGGAATGGATCACGTTTTTCCTTCTCCCACTACCGAAGTGCAGTAACGCGCAGGTGTCGGTTAATACCGGGAAATGCGTACCTCAATAATGTGTAACACAACAATAATAACAATAATATTAATAATAAATAAAGAGTGAATCTGCTCAACAATAGTAACATTGATAAAAATAATCTGAATAATAAATAATGATTGAATCTGTTCAACAATTGAAAATACTAATAACATGTAAAGGGATTACTCCCCAGCCTGTACATACACATATACTTGGTGTTCATTTCAAAGTGTGTCATGACGTCACTGTTGATGAGTCAGCGATTTGAAGCGAGTTTCAGCTTTTATGTCAGAGAAATTGCCTATTAATCAAGGCGTTCAATCTGAACTTGAGAACATGTACAGTATAACTTGAAGTCGTAGCAACAGATGGCAGTCTATACGGTCTGTGTGCTACCATAACCTCTTTCGAACTGTGTTTTGCGCGGGCAAGTCGTTTTGTTATAATCGGTTGCGTACGGCAACATTCCACGACACAAATTAAATGCTCCGTGTCCATATTGACCGTCGAAATTAATGTCAACAAATACGTAAGTAATCGTCTTAACCCTCTCCCCATATCTCGACAGTAAGAAAAAAACTCACCTCAGTACATGTTTCGAAATAGTTCACATTCCTGCCACTACCGGCGTTACCGTACGTATCGGTAAGTACTCTTCAGAATGAACGCCGTACTTGCTAAGCAACTTCTCTGGCACATAGGTAATACAGCTCTGCGGAAGTGTAGGAAAATTGAATTCTCTAGGCTCATCGGCTAGCCACATGACGGCATACAGCAAGCCATGACACACTTTGAACGGAACACCCAGTAGAGTGTTTCAAAAGTGATGGTCAAACATTTAAGGATGAAGAAAAATGGCATTATCTCGTAAACGATTAATTTGCGGACACATGTTTACTGGAACTTTTTTGTTTCTTTTCGCTTTTACTCCTCATCCCTAAATTTTGGTCATCACTTTTGAAACACTCTGTATATTAAAATGTATTTTGAGTACATATTAAACAAATCGACAGCTGGCTGTGATTGGTTGAAATTTATGGATTTTTTCACTTCATTTCTGAATAGGTATTTTGCGTCATTGATGGTACCGTAATCTGCATAACACATAGTTAGATTATTGTATTTCATGTGCCCTGCTCACAGATAAATTGACTCTGAAATACTCAATGCGAACAAAATGCGACCAAAACAAAAGTGACAGATGATTAATCGAAACCCTATAACTGTAATAAACGTTTATGCTGTTCGTGGTTGTCAAGGCTGGTCCAATGTAAACGAGAACGGGAAGTGGAGGACGTGAACGTGAAGAATTTTCATTGACAATATACCGAGAACGGAAACGGCTATGCATATCGATATGAATGTCAATAACGATATGTAAAGTCGATATTACGCATTCTGATGTTATTTGTGTAGTAGACATGACCAATGGGATTCTCTCCGGAGTACAAGCCAGCCAACACAAACAAAGGTTAACCAACTTCGAAATTCAAGACATGGAATATTTAAGTCTGGTCACATATACACGTAGCATATATTGAAATTGATTCTACTGAATTTCTGGGTTAGTTAAAAGTAATGGATTAAGAAGAAATTATGTCACAGCCTACTTGCTACAAAATATACGGCGATCAAATAGCTTTTTGGAGACAACAGAATGAATCTACAGTAGTAGGCTGTGGTCGGAAACTAGAACGGAAAAATTAAAACTTGGCCAACTTCACGTTTCCGTTCCCGGGCTCCGGCAATCTTCTCGTTAACTGTGAATGCTCACTTTTAAACGTAATATTTTAACAATATTTTGGTTGTCGTTGTCGTTTCCGTTCGAACAAAAGAGTTTAATAAAATTTTTCTTCTTTTTCGAGATAAAAATTATTTTATATAAAACATTTCATAGCGTATTTTGGGAAAGGCGTTTATTGAGTTCACAATATGTTAAGTCAATTTTAGAGAGCAGTATATTATGATAGTGAAAGATTGAAAGGATTTCAGTTTTGTCTTTAAATGTGTAGAAATTTGATCCGAACAAATATGACTTTTCCTTCTGCAAAAGAATTTTTCAAAGTTACATTTGTTCTCAACGAATTTCTGCACATTTTAAAGACAAAACTGAAATTATTTCAATCATTCATTATCATAATACACTGTTCTCTTAAATTGACTGAGCATATTGGGAATTAAGTCAATGGCTTTCCCGAAACAATGTTTCATATAAACAATTTTTATCTCGAAAAGGAAGCAGAAACGAGCAAAATTTGTATTTCGTTACATTTAGTGTTCTGCCCAAAGGCAGATCTTTCACTGCAAACCCAGTTTTCTCCAATCTTTCCTATTTTCTGCCTTCCTCTTCGTTTCCTCGTACGATTCACATATCTTAATGTAGTCTATGATCTGATATCTTCTTCTACCCCGAACTCTTTTCCCGTTCACCATTCCTTCCAGTGCATCCTCAGCCAGTGACCCAACCAATTTCTTTTTCTCTTCCTGATCAGTTTCAGCATCATTCTTTCTTCACCCACTCTTTCCAACACAGCTTCATTTCTTATTCTGTCTGTTCATTTCACACGTTTCAGTTTCCACCACATCTACAAAATTGTATTGACATTTTTATTTGAAATATCTCAAAGAATAACCCCCTGAAATTAAGTGACATTACTTACGGTTCACGCTGTATATTTACACCTGTCTCCAGCTGATCCCAGACACTCCCCAAAAGTGTCGGACAAAGAACAACAAATCTGTGGTTGGAAGGCATGGAATTGAGATATGAGTAGTAGAAAATGTCTGTGTCACCTTTCGTACGATTTTGTACAAAATCGTTACAAAACATTCGTAATCTATTTGTGTTCGCTGTATGGTGGAATCAACAAGTTGCGTCGCTACAGCATGCAAAAACACGAAATGTGCATTTGGCATGTTTCGGTATCAGCAGCCAAGGCCTCTTCTTGTTCCTGCAATGCGTAACGCTTTTAGTGGGCTCCCCTCTGTCATTAGCATAGATATTGAAACTCTGTTGTTGTCTGTAAGGGAGGACGTGTACCTTTCCAATTGTATATATTAAGTGTAATTTAATATTTTATATCTCAGTATCTTTGAGTGCTGATGAAATGAAATTTAGCATAACTGCAATATATTCCTTCGGCTTTATTCTGAATTTTTAATATTTTCGAAGAACTGTTTTAATTAATAGTAATTTATATCCAAAATTTTGGATGAATTTTTTTCAGTTATCATATATCGATCGTCTAGTTTAAAAGTGCGATAACTAAAAAATTGCTATTTTTTTTAATTATTTATACTACTTAAAGCCCCTTTAGGAGCTCTTTCCGATTCAGTATTGAGATAAGTCATATTTACAACCAAAAAGAAAAAAAAACTAAATAAATTTCTTCAGAAATAATTATAACTATGGACTTTACTAATTCGCTATTAGTGCATTTCGTAATGTATTAATAATGAACTGGAAGATTGTGATAAAGTCCTGAATACTGACTCATTTCTAATTGTCGTGGTTATGAACTAAAACTCTGTTCCTTCCTAAGTGATTTATTTGAAACTTTCAACTGAAGATATCTCAAAACTTGTTTTTTTGAGTTGTCGCACTTTTGAACTAGACGATCGATATGTTCCTAATATTTTTCCACAAAGGTATGGATTTCTTCATTATCCTTATATTAAAATGTTTTTAATAAATGATTTTGCACGGGAAGGTTATTTTTTTGCTATGGCTGAACCGTTTCCTTCTACTCTTAATGTTGACTTAATCTCTTGAGTCATGATAGTATAGTATACTATACCATACTTCATATATGTAATATATCTATTACCAGGCACTACGTCTCACTTGACAATATGTCAGTGGAAGAACAATTGTTTGTATACATCAGCTGAAGTCTGATTAGTGGAATATGTAGATAATCGGCGATGTCTTCTTTGGAGGAGGAAAGAAACTGGCCACCCTACCACATTATCTCCTGGTCTAGTTGCCGCATGAGTGATGCCTTATTGGTTGGTGTTACTTATGAGTAGACTTTGTTGAATTGCCACACGCAGCATGCAATCAGGTTGCCGATGTACGGTAGTATAGAGGAGGTGAGCGACCGCCCGGTCGCGTAGTATAAGCAGTTCATGTTAAGAGTTGTGACCGGTCCAAATAGCTAGAGCAGCTACAGCCAATGTATACCTATGTAAGCACTTGTTTTTGCATTACTTTGGTTGGAATAGTCAAAGCTTAACATTTGTTCAGTGCAGACAAGAATTAAATCAAACATACTACAATGAGAGTGTTGCTGTTCCAAATAATTGCCCCTGGAATATCCTTACTCCCGCAGCCAGTTTTGACCCGTTGGGGAACGTGGTTGGATGCTGTTAATTATTATGCAGAACATTACAGCAAAATAATGGAGGTAATTGATGCATTGGATAGCACAGACAGTTCCGCTGTTGCTGTTGTAAAATCATTGCCTTCTGAACAGCTATTGGAAGATATTCTGTTCATTGATTCTAATTTTAAAATTGTGTCCAAAAGCATCACCCTGTTAGAATCGTCTAAACTACAACTCTCAGTAGCCCTTAATATAGTGGATAAAGTATCACAAACCGTTATCCAAAATAACAATTTACTAATTTCAGAAAAAGTGAAATGTAAGTTGAGAAACATTATTGCTAAAAATTCTGCCTATTCACAACTTCGTATTATAAATGATGTACTATCAGGTCACGACAAGACGTCTGAAGTTGGTGTACTAAAAAGTAGTGACTTTCCGTTCTTCAAATATTTACGTATTACATCGTGCGCTGTTGAACATACATTTTCCCAATATAAAAACTGTTTGAGTGACCATCGGAGGAGGTTCACTTTGCAGTCGCTCAAAATGTACGTAACTCTTCACTGCAATGCACATATTCAAGAATGATGTGAGTATATTACATTAAATTTTAAGAGTTAATATAACTCACTACAAAATAATTGTGTATTTACATGTTTAGACGTTTCCTACTTCAGTGATCATTCATTATATTTCTTGAATGCAGGATGCAGTTTTTATTGTAACCGTAGTATACTGTTCAGTGTTTACATTAGAGGCATATTCCATCCGTTGCACGTCCCCTTTCTCATACAGTCTATATCGCGTGCGTAGTAAACCTTACGATTCTCGTGGCAATTCCACGAAGTCTACTTATGAGGTTCAAACCTGTCTTCGGACAGTTGACTAAACAACAACAACCATACTTCATACATGATTATGATATAAAATGTATGTGCAGAGATCCGAAGTATAGTATAATATACCTCCATTTGTGTCCTAACTGTGACCTGCAGAATATTTTCAACATTTTTCTTCATTTCAGTGACTTTTTTTGAAGTGTAGAAATTATATTGAACTTTAAAAACAAAACAACAAAGTCACAAGACTCAGGAGATTAAAGGCACCATTTTCCGTCACCAGTAACAATCTGCAACAGAAATTATTGATGCTGTTAATCTGAACGACAACGAGCAAGCAAATATTAACACGATGATGTTTGTTGTTTTCGCTCAAAACTTACAATAATACGCCCATTTTATAAACTTTGCCCGTGGAATATGAATTAATCATGAATAGCAGAAACCCCGCATGTCTATTTCAGCCAATTTTTCAGGAACCACAAAAAAGGGATTAGGCTATCTTATAAGTATTTGATGGTCAGCGCTTCTGGCCGCGAAATCAGGTGCCCCGGGTTCCAATCCCGGTCGGGGCAAGTTACCTGGTTGAGGATTTTTCCGGGGTTTTCCCTCAACCCAATACGAGCAAATGCTGGGTAACTTTCGGTGTTGGACCCCGGGCTCATTTCACCGGCATTATCACCATCATATCATTCAGACGCTAAATAACCTAGATGTTGATACAGCGTCGTAAAATAACCCAATAAAATAAAAATAAAATATAAGCGTTTGGTATTTCGAAATAACTATTTTTATTTAATAATAATAATAATAATAATTATTATTATTATTATTATTATTATTATTATTATTATTATTATTATTATAATGTGTAGTATTTGACATACCACATGAAATTGAATTTTTTTCTTTTCTGTAAAGAAATATGAATTTCCTGAACATATGAGTTTTCTGCAATTCATGACTAATAACATACCTCAGTGAAAAAATGGCATTTCGCTTTACAACTGGGATGTTACAGGCTTACTATTTGGAGCGAGGGGTTGTTTACCAAAATTTACACGTAATATCCTTAAATCCTTTAAAATTCTCTTTTATGAGGTTCAGAAGATTGTAATGGAAATTCTGAAGGCCTCTCTTCAAATTCTACACTATCATTTATATGTTAACACATAAATTTTTGTTTTACTGTACAAATCAAATAATTATTTTGCTCGTTTCATTTTCATTTATCTTTTTATGTTTGTAATTCCGGATCCCAGTGGTCAAACTCACTTGAAAACGGATGATTTTAAATAAATGTGAGTAGTGTACTCCTTTAACTTAATTTCTAGGTCAAGAACACGAAGGAGAACAATGTGTTTAATTCTAATTTGTATTTAAACCAAGAAATTTAAAAAAAAAATAAATACACAAGCATATAAGACTATTTTTTTTCTACTCAACGGTGCTTCATCGAAGGAAAAGTGTAA